>NC_012879.2:28613469-28703896 GCF_000003195.3 Sorghum bicolor
AAAAAGAAAAAAAAAAAAAAAAAAAAAAAAAAAAAAAAGAGGAAAAAACCCTCAGACGGCAGTCAGCCGAAACCTAGACTCGCGGGGTTTGGTGGGTTATCACCGGTACAGGAAAGGGCTTTAGCCCCGGGCTGTAAGGGCCTTTAGTCCCGGCTACGGAACCGGGGCTAAAGTTTCGGGACTAAATGTCCCACCTTTAGTCCCGGTTCCGCGGACCGGGACTAAAGGTCCACCATTAGTCTCGGTTGGTAACAGAAACCGGGACTAAAAGGTGCGCCAGGGTGTGCCACCTGACCTCCACTTTTAGTCCTGGTTGTTGCTACCAACCGGGACTAAAGACTTTTTCTTTGTTCCTTTTCTTTTCATTTGGTTTTCTATTTAGGGTTTACAATTATGTTATTATTATTTTTGAATGCGTATTGTTTGCTAGTAGTTTATGAAGGCGCACCTATAATTTATATAATTTAAAGCATTACATATAAATATACTATAAAACACTATATATATATATATATATGTATTATATGTATCTATAGGTCCATAATATAATATTTACACATATGCTTCACGGACAAAGTATGTACAACACAATTTATCTCCGCCACTCAAGCATCGTACAAATGATCATCGTTATTTGGTTTCATTGGCTCCTGAGAGTTGAAGTAGCACTCGCCGCCGGGATTCAGGACATGGTCGTTAAGAAATCCTGCGATTGTCTCCTGAATTCCTTTTAGGCGCACCGCATCCAACACGTGCTCCTTCAACCACATATCCTTTAATAGACATTAAAGAAAAAAGTTAGAGGTATGAATAGGATTATTAAATAGCAACAAATAAATGAAATAAACTTATCATATATACATGTTACATACTTTTAGGTGCTCAAGATTAGTTCTTTTAGCATAGACCGTCATAAACTCGCACACATTGTACCCACACAAATTGTTGCCCGGTGTCTGCCGTAGAACCCACTGAAGTAAGATGGGCTTTGAAAGAGCTGCATTCAACTCTGGACGGTGTTTCTGCACGAACCCAGCCCAAACCCTAGCAATAAAACGATCATTATTAATTATCTATTACCGAGTTAAAAGAGCAGAACTTAATATATAGAGATCGGAGTTAGCCTTGGATAATATTTATCATTTCTTGGTAATCGTCCTATGGTTTTCTCAATGAGTCATAGATTACCAATTGACATTGCCAAAGATCAATGACAATTAGTATCAAATGAAAACTGCATTTTGTGCATGTAGGCAAAATTAGTATATATCTTCATACTGATATGATTAATTAGTTAAATAGAATGTACACATGATAACGAGACTTACTTAAAGTTGTAGGGAAAGAGTATATATCTTTTATCTTTTTGGTTGATCAAGAACCTCCGTAGATTTCTCTCCGTTTGAGTTCTCCATAAGACATATGGGGTCTTCTGGTCTTTGAATACAACATTTGGATCCACAAATCCAATCTCCTTGTCATTTCTAACTCTAAGGTCCCTCATCATGTTTCTGCATATGTATAGTGGGTTTCTGTAATTAGTTATATATATACATGATAAGTTACAGTGACATTATTGAAAGAAAGAATCACTTACACACAGAAGCAACTCATTAGAGATTTGTCAAGAGTGTCCATGTGGCATAGTTGGTGTCGCTCATTAAATTGAATATAAATAATATCATCACCACAGAAGTAATGATAGTTTCTAATTCGGACACAATGTTAGTCATCTGCTTTTCTGACACACGCTGTCAAGTACCATTTGTTTAGCATGTACATTTGCGTTCTAAGTTTCCTGAGGGCCGTAGGGTTGTATAGACTCTTGCCATATGTATATTCATTTTGCCAATGATCAAATTCTAGAGCACTTTTAATTGGTGCCCCAGCTATCATTTGGGATAAGCAAAGACCAGTTTCCGCAAAAAAAAATTCGAGCTCATCAAATTTTAAATCTGCCGATATCTGCTGGTCTAGCACGTCAATGTTTGAACCATATTCATTTCCAATTACTAGCGGGGCACTGATTGCTTTGGTTGTTCCCCAAGGTGTGCTACACCCTTGCGTGCTCTTTTCTCTTTCTTCTTCTCTTCTTCTATGGATTTCCTTAAAGTGCGATCATAGTCCGATAAAGATGATGATTCTTTCTTCTCTTTGTCGTAGATCTTCTGGCCATAGTAAGAGGTATGGTTTCTCATTTCGCTTGGCTTCTCTTTCAGTCTTAAGTTTCTTGAAGAAACTATCCACATCTGATTTTACCAAAGCATCTTGTTCTGCATCAGTCTTCTCATAGGATAACTTCTTAGGAATGATAGCTTGTTTCTTTTCGGAGGCTTTCTTTTTTGGCGGCGAGGTGGCCGACACGTTTGATTGTGTGGCCGGCCTCTTCTTTCATGCTGGAGCCACGTGTGGAGGCGATGGGGTGGCCGGTGGTGGTGTTGGAGCCCGAGGAGGCGGCGTTGGAGCCCTAGGTGGCGTTGGAGCCATAGGTGGCGGTGTTGGAGCCTGAGGTGGTGGTGTTGGAGCCCGAGGTGACGGTGTTGGAGCCTGAGGTGGCGGTGTTGGAGCCCGAGGTGGCGGTGTTGGAGCCCTAGGTGGTGGCGTTGGAGCCTGAGGTGGTGGCGTTGGAGACCAAGGCGATGCAGCCGTGTCTTGCACTCCCTCATCATTACCCGCAGCACTATGACATGTTGGTGACCACCTGTGAAACCAAAAGGTATATGAGTAAACCGCTAACTAAGAGAATGCAAAATAAAGTTAGTGAACAAATGTATAGTCAATTTTCATCTGCACCTAGGATTAGATTCATGATGAGGAGGTGGTGGTAGTCTACTAGGTGATGCCCCAGGAATAATGATGTAGCGCTTGCGCCAACAAATAAAAGTCTTTTCTGCTTCTCCTAGAGTCTTCCCTCCATCACCTCCTTCTATCTAAAGCTGCACATTACTGAAGCCTTTGACAACTCTATCCACCGAGACACTAGCATATCCAGGTGGAACTATCGCCCCATGGATTCTTGGTGTCTTCGTAGGGTCGACAGGAGTTAAACACCGACCGCAACCATGACTGTGGCAGTCCTCTGTGGATATGCAGCTCACATGTTGTTAGAGGTTTAGTGATGTCATCCACTGGAAAGTGCAGCCCCACGTCGTCTTGAATAGTTGGCATCTATGTGGAAGCGCAACTGCTTTTCAACTGACCGGAGGGGCTAATGTTGACTCCAGGCTCTGATGCAGTTTGCCTTTGTATAGGACTTACTGCCATCTGCACTGGTCTTCTGATCTCCTCGTTCATTCTCTCTTCAACCGCTTTCTCTCGCGCTATCGCTTCATGATCCACTTCGCGTGACTCCATCACCATTGCCAGCAACCTACGCAACCGCTCTACTTCCTTTTCCTTCTTTCTTTGGCGGCTTCTATAAGTCGGTCTATCTTTAGGGAAGCCCACCGTGTTCAGCAGTCTCCAGGGCATATGTCAGCTCATCCTTTTCTCTATTTGGCTGCCAGGTGCCACTTTCAAATAATCCTCTAGCATAGGCCATTCTCTATCCTACTCTCTCGAGCTTTTCGCCGTACACTATCTTTCCGATCTCTAGGTCTATGGTTCCCCCATGACCGAAGAACCAATACTTGGCATGCTCAGGCCAATACATTGATTCTGGTTATATCCCCCTCCCAAGAATGTCCTGTTCCAGCTTTTGCCACTTAGGAATAGCAGTCCAATAGCCACCTAAACCCAAGTGATGGTGGTATTGCTTTTGTTTAGCATTTTCCTAATTCTTGATCATCCGTGCCTCACCCTCTTCTAAGTTCTTAAACTCTACGAACTCATCCCAAAAAGGCCTAAACTGGACATAGGCCTTGTTGGTGAAACCCGGTGTCCGGCCATGTGCAACAAAAGTCTTGTATAATGTCTTCTTCCAAGCTTGAAATTGTTTGGCCATCATCTGCATAGCCTAGATTTTAACCTTCTCCTTCAAAGCTTCATATTGTGTATCGAGCATGAAATGTTGAAGGACATCTAGCCAAATAAATTCCTTGTCACGATCTGAGACAAAACTAATACTAGGGTTATCTTTCCGTTGCCTCCATTCATGAGCACTGACCGGGAGCCTGTCCCTTACAAGGTACCCACAGTGCGTAACAAATTTTTTAGAATTGGCCCCAAGCACTTGTCTTGTACCCTCATCAAATTCTGACAGAATATACCGACCCTCCAACAGCTTCTTCGTGCCGCGCACTTTTCTACTCTTCTCAGAAGTTGTCGCCGATTTAGAGATCTACACAAACAATTATAAATATATTAATACAAATGCCATTTATTTTAGTTTCATATATACATATATATTAGATTATAGATAGACCTTATCAGGATTGTCTCCCATAAGTTCTTCATAATCAACAAAGTACTGACTCCCATCATCTTCGCCTTGGGGATCTGGATTGGCGTCGCTGTTGATTAGGTCCATCATTGCATCATCCATGTTGTCATTCGGATTGGCCATTTCTGCTCATTTAATCAAGTGTTAAAAGTTTTTGACACGATCAACATAAATTATTTGGATAGGCTAAACTTAGACAATATTTGGATATAATATTTGTCCATAAATTTTGTCCACACATTATCTAATGAATATTTTAATACATATAAATATTTATCAATAAGTAAATCTAGATGTGTAACTTTTTTATAAATATCTAATTTGCGAGATGTGCCACTGCAGGATGTAGTTAATATTTATCAATGTGTAAATCTAGATGTGCCACTGCAGCATGTAATTAATTTACGAGATAAATTTGCGAGACAAATTATTTGCAAGTAAACAAGGCCCTCCATATGTATGTTTACTACGCATGTAATTAATTTGCGAGATAAATATGATAAACGAAACACTTCCATACATCTATGTATACATGCCTTAGCTAAAAATTAGATAAAACTAGCTAAGAGTATTAAATATAGAGAAAAAATAACTAATTACACAGTTCATAGGGAAACCGCGAGACAAACCTTTTAAGCTTAATTAGTTTATGTTAGCCATAATTACTATAATAACACAGATATGCTAATAACGGATTAGTTAGATATAATAAATTTGTCTCACAGTTTTTAGAGAAATTATATAATTAATTTTTTAATTAATATCCAAACTGCTCTTTCGATATTTCATAATTTATTTTATACAACAAATAAAGACTTGTTTAGTTTCGAAAATATTCGATACAACAACTAAGGGCTAACATAAACTAATTAAGCTTCTATATACAGGATACATATATAACAATAAACTAATTACAACTAAGGGCTAACATAAACTAATTACAACACAGGAAAAATTATATCATATAAATTATATAATATAAAAGATAAATTATAAAATAGAAATTATACATCTCATCTCAATATCTATCACTACTAACTAATTACGACACAGGATAAATTATATCATATAAATTATATAATACAAAAGATAAATTATAAAACAAAAATTATACATCTCGTCTCAATATCTATCCCTACTAACTAATTACAACATAGGATAAATTATATCATATAAATTATATAATACAAAAGATAATTTATAAAATAGAAATTATACATCTCATCTCAATATCTATCCTTACTAACTAATTACAACACAAGATAGTTTCTCATAACAATTTCTCATCCAAATCTAAACATATATAGTTTCTCATAACAATTTGCTCAACATATATAGTTTCAAAAAAAACATCACAATGCAAAAGTGCCGGCCAAGAGATCATCTTGGTACGGTGGCGGCCGAGGGAGAAGAAGCTCTCGGCGGCGCGGCCGGAGAAGAAGGTCTCGGTGGTGTACGGAGAAGAAGGCGCTCGGCGCCGGAGAAAGAGGCGGTGGGGGAACTCCTCGGCTCGGTGGCGGCGGCGCTCCTCGGCTCGGACGGGGACGAGGGCGAGGCGACGGCGGGGAGGAGCGTCGCGCGGCGGAGGAAGTTAGGGCAACGTCGATCTGAGGAAGAAGACTGTGCGCTTAAATATACGCGGGGACCTTTAGTTCCGGTGCGTATCACCAACCGGGACATGTTGGTGATACGCACCGAGACTAAAGGTCAACCCTTTAATCCTGGTTCCTGGCTGGAACCGGGACTAAAGGCAACCTTTAGTCCCGGTTCCATCCACCAACCGGGACTAAATGTATTTTTGGTGTTTTTTATTTATTTATGCTTACAATAATTAGATTAATTTTGTTAATTGCATAGTAAATAGAATAGTAGGTATTAATTTATTAAAAAATAATAGTTCCATTTCTTTTTGTCTAATTGCTTACATAATAAATTTGGAAACATAAAATCTTTTCATCTCTTATATTGGCAAACTGAAATATGAAAAATAATGAGTATTTTGTTAATGCAAAAATGTATTATTTAATTTTAATATCTTAAAGTAGGTGTTTTTTATAGAAAATTTATTTGTGCATTATTTAAACGTAAATTTTGTTTACCATTACATCGGATTATTTTTTAAAGATTTTTCTCTATTTCTTATTTATTTATGCTTACAACAATATTCACCATTACATCGGATTATCTCTAACAACTTTGTATTCAAATTTTTTTCATTTCATGTCATCAAATGGGTCATTTGACCAAGTTTGACCAAAGTCAAAGCATTGATTTTTAGAAACACACACTTTGACCGAACCCTATATGGTCCCAAATAGAAAAGTAACGAATACAAAGTTTTTTGCACTCATCAAGTTCTACATTTGGTCTAATGGTCAACTTTTCTTTTGGAAAAGTTTGAACCACTCAATTTTGAATTTTGAAATAATTCATAGCCACGCATCGGTTTTCGGAACCCTAGGTGGTCTCGAATGGAAAAGTCATGAATACCAATAGTGTTCCACTCATCAAAATCTACATTTAATATATAGACCATTTTTGCATTTGATAAAGTGTTGGGAAGTTGTAGTTGAAAATCCACAATTGACACAAATAGTTTCATATAGTTTTTGTGAGATTCAAGATTTGGTGGGTATTGTGAACTTAAACTTTCTCAAATGGAAAAATTGTGTATATAAAAAGTTTAGATATTGATGATATCTAACAACTTGGTATTCAAAATTTTTTCATTTTAAGAAATTTAGTTTGTCACTTGACCAAGTTTGACAAAAACCCGTCTTGAATTTTGAACAAATGTGCTTAGGATTGGCTCAAATTTATACAAATGGAAAAATGGACAATATATCAAATGTAGATCTTAATGATCTATACCAACTTTGTATTCAATTTTTTTTCATTTCAAATCATCAAATGGGTCATTTGACCAAGTTTGACCAATGTCAAAGCATTGGTTTTTAGAAACACACACTTTGACCGAACCCTATATGGTCCCAAATGGAAAAGTAATGAATACAAAGTTTGTTGCACTCGTCAAGTTCTACATTTGGTCTAATGGTCAACTTTTCTTTTGGAAAAGTTTGAACCACTCAATTTTGAATTTTGAAAGAATTCAAAGCCACGCATCAGTTTTAGGAACCCTAGATGGTCTCGAATGGAAAAGTCATGAATACCAATATTGTTCCACTCATCAAAATCTACATTTAATATATAGACCATTTTTGCATTTGACAAAGTGTTGGGAAGGTGTAGTTGAAAATCCACAATTGACACATATAGTTTCATATAGTTTGTGTGAGATTCATGATTTGGTGGGTATTGTGAACTAAACTTTCTCAAATGGAAAAATTGTCTATATAAAAAGTTTAGATCTTGATGATATCTAACAACTTGGTATTAAAAATTTTTTCATTTTAAGTAATTTAGTTTGTCATTTGACCTAGTTTGACCAAGTTTGACTATTTTTGCATTTGACAAAGTGTTGGGAAGGTGTAGTTGAAAATCCACAATTGACACATCTCTTATATTAGCAAACTTAAATGTCATTTCACACAAGTCATTTCATTGTTTGAAATGATATAAAATAATAAAAACTAATATAAATATCTTAAGATACAATTGTCACATACACATACTCTAATGCAATCTATTTATTAGGCGGGTACAAGAGTGATCTTCTTTTTGACCTATGTTCCTTGGTCATAATCTTGACGTAACCATGGAGTGTCCTCAGCATTTATCAGTATGCTCGGATCTTTGGTCACATTGAAAGGCGTGATTCGATCATCCCTTTCATAATCTTCTGAAATATCTGACTTGTCCTCAATTCCCACAATGTTTCTTTTCCCTGAGAGAACTATATGGCATTTTGGCTCATTTGTTTTGTTGTCATTTTTCCCTCTCTTCCGTTTGGTAGACATATCTTTCACATTAACTGGTTTAACCCCAGGAAGCAAAGGTATATGATGATCAAAGACTCTTTCAGGGGGCAAGGAGTCCGGTTCGCGAAAAATAGCAGACTGACTGTCAATGAACTGTTGAACCTAAGCAGGAACATCCGTTGGAGCAGGCTCTGTCAGAACAGGACACAAATGAACCACTTGAGCCAGGCCACCTTTGCGGATAAGGCACTTCAGCTTCCTGACTTTGATCTTATGACAAGAGGTAGGAGAATCCTTCATTCCTTTCAAAGCAATGCGTTGGCCATTGTGAGAGAACCGTAAGAGTTTGTGCTTCCAATGAATCCACATAGGACTGTGGCGTTCTAGCCAATCCATGCCAAGCACCAAGTCATAACAGGACTCTTGCATTGTGAGTGAAAGTGTGACCCTATGCCCACCATTGAAAATCAGTGACCTGTTGAGAACTAGAGATTTTCTGACCATTTGCAACAGTAACTGAAACTAGAGCAGTATCTGACACCGCACAGTTCAGGCCTTGAATAATCTTATCACTGATGAATGTACAGGAGCTACCCGAATCAATCAAAATCAGAATCTCCTTATTGCCCACCAAGCCGTGAAGCTTTAAAGTCTTCTTACCATGACCTTCTGCAGCAGCCCACTGAGATAATTGAAAGACCTCATCAGTCTCGCTATTAGTAGACTAATCAGTGTCAGCATCAGTAGAAGCTACAGTTCCAATGACATCCAGTACGTCCTGCAACACTTGGAGAGAAACTTTCTCAGGACACTTGTGTTGTTTGTTCCACTTTTCACCACACTTCATGCATAAGCCCATTGCACGATGCTAACTGCAAAGACTGGACAACTTTTCATCCCACTTGGGTTTGGTGTCTGAAGAGGTATGGGGACCCAAAACACCAGGTTGACCCAAGCCATTGGTCTTGCCAGCTTGTTTCTGAAAGTTCCTGGAGGACTTGCTGAAAAATGGCGCTGCCTGATTCGCCAGAATATTAGCCTGCATGAGAGCCAAAGATAGAGCCGCATCAACTGTTCTTGGCTTATGTAACCTTATAGCAGCACTGATTTTAGGTTTTAAGCCTTGTAAGAATTTACTAACAAAAAACACATCATCCAAAGACTTGTTATGCACTAAAACCTTATGCATGATGCCCTGAAACCTATCAAAGTACTCCTGCACCTCCCCAGTCTGTTTGATCTAAAGGAGTTCATTCATAGCATTATGATATAAGTCTCAACCAAACTTTAATTCTACAGCAAAGCAAAGCTCAGCCCAACTAATATCCCCATCCGAATGTCGAGCTTCATGAGTCTGAAGCCATGATTCAGCACTACCATGAAAATGGATAGTGGCGAATTGAGCCCACAAATGTGGAGGAACATGATACATATTGAAATACTTTTCACATTTTTCACGCCAGGACTTAGGATTAGCCCCATCAAACTTAGGGAATACAGCTTTCGTTAAACAAACTTCACGCTGAAAGTGGGGATGCGTATGAGCATGGTAATTGAGAGAGGGATCTAGCATGGGAATAGGATGAGTAAGGGATCCCGAGTACTGACCTTTGGCCAGGGGTGGCAGAAGGACCAGAGTCCCCATATCCAACCCCTGTGTAGTCGATTCGACACCGAGGCCCTTGGCCCGTCCCTCTTCCTCGCGCGGCGGGACCAGAGATGGAGCGGATTTGGGTTGCGCTTCCAACATCTCAATGCGCGACGTGAGTTGTTTGACGTCCTTACTGAGGTCGGAGGCAAACGAATCCACCTCCGGACGCCAATGGTTGAAGGCCTCCATGAGGCCCAGCATGGACTTCATCTGTGCCGCCAGGCCATCGAGCTTGTCCTCCGTGGTAGCCATGCGAGTTGTTAGGGTTGGATGTTTGGACTTCGGAGCCAGCGGGCGGATGCGTGAGTACGGAAGCGGTGGTGGGAGCGGTGGGGCAGCGGTGGTGGGAGCGGAGGGGCAGAGGCGGTGGGGTATTGACGCTTGTCGGACCAACCGGAGAGGAACTCAACTCAGATCGAGCCAGGGAACCTCCACGGTATTTTACGAATCTAGATCGAGTGATAGGTGGGGGAAAGGCTTTGATACCAGATGTGGCGATCCTAGCCGGTACAGAGAGGGATGGCCGGCGTACACGCACGGTGAGGGAGCACGGCGGCGCGCCGTCTCAAGCAGGAACACTGGAGGAAGAAGATAGGATTGGATTGTTTGTTATTTCTCACTGTCCACCCAACCTCCCACACAGCGAGTTTAAAGGTTCAGATACATGGGCCATGGCCCAGACGCTCCCAGAGGCAAAGCCAACATAGGGCCCGACATTACATGACACAATAGTTCAAAGAGACATATACTGGGTTATAACACCAGCTTTGGAGATGGCGTGGTTGGATCGTGACCAACGCAGAGCAGTCTTGGGGTAGCCATGGCCTGCTCAAGAGCACCGCACACGCTCAGCATGCAGCAGCAGCAAGTAGCTCGAGGTGGATGGCCATGGCGGGTGCGTGGTGCTCTGTGGTTGTGTATGCGAGTGGCGGAGAGGCAAGAGAGGGCGAGAAGGGAGTGGAGGGGATGTGGAGGCGAGCGAATGAGAGAGTAGTGAGCCCTTCTGGCTGTCCCAAACGTGATATAGAGCAGTAGCAGAGGTGCAGCAATGGCGGCCACGCAGGCATTTCATCGAACACGTGGCGCGCGTCGGAGTAGGCAAGGTGGGAGGCGATTTTGGGCTTGTTTCGGGATGAATTTAGAGATGGGCCAAAAACGAAGTTTGCTCATCCCGCTGTGCACTACAACTTTGATTGAAGAAACTTGGCCAGTAGGTCAACGGATTAAGAGATAATTAGATGCCAATTCACGAGTGGCAACATATATTGGAGATTAGCAAAACCAAGAATTGATGATCGAAACAATGTCAAACTTGATGCAACTTTTTACATGACCTTCTCCAAATAATTATCCACAAATTTTATTCTTGGACCAATTTGAGTTGCTTAACAAAAACACTAGAACGCGGCATGCCAACGGGTCGACGTCCGTTTAGCGAGAAAATAACCTTTTGCTGTTTTGGGAGCTATTTTTACATATCCAAATGAACTCCAAGTTTGATGACACTTGATCCATTGGTTTCATCAAGAAGAGTGCTCCAATCATATTGAGGAATCTAATTGAGTTACCATATGAATTTGGATAATAAAACGTCATGAAGGAGCTAACTCACTGTTGTACTTCCAAGGACTTAGAATTATTTCTCAGGGCTAAAAACCAGCAGCTGATTTGAATTTTGAGCCACTGTTTGAACTATTTGCAAGCTGTTTTGGTTCTTGACTCTTGAATAAAGTACAACTTTTATTTAGGGTCAAACCTCATAACTGCAACAGAATTCAGACTTTCACTTTGGTCAAAGCAGTACCTAATAAAGCTCCAGATAGGGTTTTAGGCGAATTGAAGCATTTTCTTGACATAAGCTTGTTGGGTATTTTAAACGCAAACAGAAAAATCCGCAAGCGCACGGATACCGATGTAGCCTTCACCCGAGAGTATTCCAGAGTATCGATTTTCCACAGAGAACGTGAGTGTACTAATTAAGATCCAAGATCGCCCAAGGATAACTATATAATAGTTTTTATGGTGGGAAGAGAGGAAGTTTCCTGAGAGTTCTCTAGTTGATCTAAGAATCAAGAATTACTTCAAGATTATCTATTTTGGGACATCAGAACACTAACCACAAAAAGAGATGAGAAGGGGGCTAGGAAGCTCCGACTACGGTCCTACAAACACCGATCCGAATGAGGTGGAATACGTCGACCGTTAGGCCTGTCACTACCCTAAGGCTACCACAACAATCCGCAGGATTGGGTGCAATTCCAGGTAATTGCAAGACTAAACACCACGTCTAATCTATTAATTACTACTCTAGCATTATAAAGACTAGAGCACTTGATGCAAGCGGGAATCCAATAAATAACTTGAATGCAAATAAAAGTAATTAGAGAACTCAGGATTATGAATTGAAGAACCTGGAGTACGATGAAGAACGAACCAGATGCTGCAAAAGTATAATGTTGAGGAAGATCCGACAGATCCGGCTCCTCCTCCGCTCTCCTCTTCTCTCTCCCTATTTTCTAGATTACAACTAGAACTAACTAGAACTAGAACTAGAAGAACTAGAACTAGAACTAGATGAACTAGAACTAGATCTAGATGAACTAGAGGTAGAACTAGAAGAACTACAGGGATCCTCTCTACGTGGATGAAGAATTGAAACCCTAACTTTGATTCTGTAGAAGAGGTATGATCTCCACGGGCCAGGCGGTCTGGTTTTATAGTCCCTTCAAGTGAATATGGGCCATTGGATCAAACCGACATTAATCGCACAGTTTTCCTTAATCCTTTAGGTCGGTGGAGTGTTGTCCCCGAATTGGACTCTGTTTGGTGGAAAAAGGTGGGTGGGCGCCCTCAGGACTAGGGCGGGCGCCCTGTCCGTGAGGCTTCTCGGCTTCCGCTTTGTTCTCGTGGCTTCTGGAGTCTTCTAGATGATAGAAAATTGCGCGGCACGTTAATATCTCTATGTAAACCCGACGTGTGGGCCTTTCTTCCTTATTTCCTGATAACCCCCTGCAGAAATAGACAAACACCAAAACTCGTGGAATTCTGTTAGATAAAACCCTAAGTCCAGGTGTTGGTTGCATTTGGATCCTTTTCTATGATTAGTTGACGGTTAAATGTGAGCATTAAGGACTATCAACAAGCTCCCCCAAGCTTAACCTTTGCTCGTCCCTGAGCAAAGATGAACTCAAGAGTTTCTGTAGTGGTTTTATGCCTTAAAGATACACATGCGTTCAAATAAGATCTCATCTCTGGGTTAGGGCAAACTGTTAAGATTTAAGCTTACCCATTGTACCTTCCACCATGGGGCTTGCAACCGTCACTTGTGTCTTGAGCAGTTAAAAGATAGAACGGTCTAGTCAAGCGTCATGTCTCTTGTTCTTCGATTAACTATAGCTCTGGAGTTTTTGCAGATTTTCAAATAAAACTCAGAGATTTCTTGTATGACTCTCTCAAGCGTCATGTCTCTTGTTCTCTCTAGTCTCTCTTTTGTGGTATCCTCATCAAGACAGTAATGGTGTATGCCTTCTCTCAAAGTATGTGGTATTTTTGGTATGAGGCATAGTGACATTGCCTTCTCTCTCACCCTACACTAATAAGGCTTTTGATATCCGGAGCTCATAGGTGGGAGGCAGCTAATACATACTTACAAGACATTTATTGCATAGTCAAACCATGGATCCAGAAGAACAAGTCAATAAGTCAAATCAAGATGTGCATGTGTGGCGAATGAATGGTGTATGGTGATGATGATGATAACAATGGTGAAAGTATAATTCTACTTTTGCTCTTTTGAGGGGATATGTACCTTTCTTGCTCTTTTGAAACTTTTTGAGGAGAATGAGATGCTCTATATTTTCTTTTTCTTTTCTTTCAGATGGGTATCTTGTACCCCTAATTCTACTATCGGACACTTGTCTATTTTTACCTCTCGTCTCACTTTTTTTTCTTTCGAGGTTCCGGGCACTTGCCCCTTTTTATTTCCTCGTATTCTTCCTTTTTTTTCTTTCTCTTTTTTTAGAGAACTCATCTCATGAGATAATGTAGCAAGTGGTAGTAACAAGATAACTTGAGCATTTATTTCACAGGGGAAAAATAGAAATATTTTTGGCTATTCTCTCCCAGATTAGGAGTAGAATATTTTTGGGTGGTTCTGGAGATGGAAATGGATTGATATATGTGATGCGTACTTCCAGAGTAGAAGCAGCATGTATGAGTGAACGTGTAAGTGAATCTTGATTTAACCACATGACAAGCTCCTAAGGGTCTACACAGCTTGACCACACTCAATGCTCATAAGCAGTAAAAAGTAAATGTGTGGCTCAAAGTCTAGCAAGCATGTATATATGGCTGTGGTAGGAATTTAAACTCTCATCATACAGGAACTCATCATGTGATATTTTAAAGATTTTCAAAGATAAAATTCTCCAGAATTCTAGCATCTCTAGGAACACATAAACAGCAGCTCAACCTTCCCATATCATATCCGTTAACGACTTAGACTTTAGATCAAGTACTCTTCCTACAAGTTTAGGTTTAGAGCAAATCTTAATTAATAACAGTCATGCCTAAACTTGAGAGAGATTTCAATTTTGAGAACTAGTCATGGTAGAGCAACTATTCATCATTTCCATTTGAGAGCTTATCATGAGGGTTCATAGCAAATTTTATTTATTTATTTATTTAGCAAACTAAGCAAAGACATATATAAGCACAGAATATTTATTTTGGTTTTTATGATTATGCATCTTTTATTATTTGAGTAAAATATAAACGTGAGTAGAACACTTAGCTGGGTAAATGGGGGTGCTCTCCCCCAAGCTGGATTTTGACACAATTTCTTCTAATGTAGCTAGCAGGTGGCGGAGGTGTATTTGAATGTCGGCAGCACTCTTTCAGCGATTAGGATGTCCTCCGTCTGCTAGTCTTCTTTGATCCTTGAATTCTGTGGAGCTCAAATAGACAACAAAGCTTTGTGGAACTAGTTAAGTGTTAGCATAAATACCTAGCCTTTATCATGTTGAGCCTCCTCAATAAATGTTACACTCTTTAGTAGGATCATAAATTTATTTTTATAATTTTATTTTTATAGGATAGGAATATATTTATTTCATTTTTACACCACCACAGTGAATGTACTTATGGGTTTTATGCCATGAGCATACTCACATGGGGCTTACTATTTTCAACATTTTTATTTTCTTTTCAAGATGATATGAACCTGATTAACTAACCAAACTATTTTAAATAATTGAAAGGGAAAAGATAACTACCAAGTTTACCTTTTGGCAAGGCGTTCGGTGTTTTTACGTCCTCCGAACGGGACTCTCCATTTTCTCATTCGTCCTGGGTTTCGCTGGATGGCGTAGTCGGTGGTTCCGGCGGCGCCTCCTCTTCATGTGTAACTATCTTCTCTCTCCACACCTGACTCGGTGCTACGGTCTCCTCAGGACAGTTCTGTTCAAGTTGTATGTCTTCAGACCTTACAACTTCTCCTTCATAGTCTACCCATCCGTCCATGATGATTTTGCCTTCTCTGGTTACGGTTGCGTCGTCTTCTTCTTGTCCTGACCTGCTTAGAGTCTTCAACTATATAATTAAGGTCAGTAAAATAGCGGCGTACCTTGTTCGAGGGGAAGTGCATGTGGACTTCTCTGGTTCCAATCTAGATGATTGCTTTAACAGTGCTGATGAACGGTCTTCCAAGGATGATGGGTGGATCGTGTTCGTCTTCTCCCATGTCAATAACCTTTAAATCATCTGGAGCTGAATGTATGTTGGTTTTAAGGGCATGATTCCGAACAGGAGCTGATAGGTGATTGGGTCGTCCTTTTTGGTTAGGAACGGTGACTTAAGTCGACGGTCTTAACCTCCTTGAACTGCAGTAACCATCTTAGCTGACTCGGTCTACATTTGCCTATTCCTGTTCCTCCTGTTGGTCCTCTTCCTTGGTTCATGTCGAGATTGCTCTGAGATTTGTGTAGTCTTGTTCTTGAAGGAAAATGTCTCCTTCCTCCCCTTGATGTAGAAACTGATCTTGGCAGCACTAGCGTAAATGACAGCTCCTGAGGTGTTCAGGAATGGCCTCCTTGGACGCAGAAGTTCTTCAATATTCTCTTTGGGAAACTTAGTGTCTGATCTGCAAGCCTGGGCATAATGTTGACGTTGGAGCCAAAGTCTCAGAGTGCTTCGAGGAAGTTCACCATGCCGATGGAGATCGGGATGACGGGGCGTCTTGGATCGCTTCTCTTGACCGGCAGAAGGTCAGTAGTAACTTCCACAACGGGGTTACTCCAATAATTACGTCCTCCAGTGTGTTTGTGCTCGTAGATCTAGGTTCCTCGCTTGGTGGAGTCTGGGAGTTGTAAAAGTCCTTCATAGTTTGCTTGAAGTGTACCTGCTCATAGAGACAAGGCAGAGATCAAGTGCATGGGCCCTATTGGTGGAAAATACCAACAGAACCAAAAGTGTATTTATTCTTCTCTAACCTTGAGCATAGTGAGCAAGACAAAGTTGATGGATAATAAGATCATGAGTGTAGCATTTAAAACATTTGTCAGATCAGATCGCTCAACCTAATGGAAAGATAATTTATATATACTTATGTTTATATATATATCTTCCAAAGACTGAATGTGCAACATTTTAGTTCATATGATTAGGAGTGTGGGATCACAAAGGTGGAAGGACTAAACATATTGAATTGATTGGGTTGGTTAATCTAGAGTTGTAAATCATACATGTTTGTCACTTTTATTTATGTGAACGCCAAGACCAAGGAGAAGCTTATAAAATTGATAGTCAAGTACCTTAAGATGTTACCTTACTTGAAGAGTGATGGTACAGTATCACCTTGTGGAAGCTTTCCTTTCTTAGCGGTTGTGCATCGTGTTTGTGGCACCCTCCATGGATCATCTCTTGTGAGCTATGTCTTCCTTGTGTAAATTGTTAAACTTCATGTGTCTCTCTCTTTATCTCCAATGTGAGTTTATCTCAGGACTTCCCAGGTCGATATTGAAAGTTTTCCTGCAGGGGTTAGTCCAACAAAATATCCAATATCTACTATAGCATACTATCGGCTCAAATATCTGTTGATGCAAAGCTGATCTGCAAACACAAAGGGCTAATACCCGATTCAAACGTTAAGGCGTGCCAGCCGATTTGACCTTGCTATCGGCAAAGGTGATAACTCGAATACTTTAGTCCTGACAACAGCGATGCGCCCGGATGTCACGGCTAAGAGGTACTCACGCGGAACTCGAGAACACGCCGAGCTTAAGTCGACGAATTCCTAAGAACTCGTAATAAAAGGAAAAAAAGTATGACGAAGTCGTCGAAAAGTAGATGCTGGAATATGAGTAAAAACGTGTGTTTGATTGATTTCTCGATTCTTTGATTACAAGGTCCTAGGGTTTATATTTATACCCTGCTCAAAGAGCTACGACCAGACACGATTAGAATTCGAATTCCAAATTACACGGAATCCGTATACAAAACGATGCAAATAACTAAGGAAATAATAAAACTATCCTTCGTGACAAACCGAAACTCCTCCACATGACAACTGGCAGCTTCCGGACTCCTCCTTCGCGTCATCGGCAATCCCCTTGCCATAGTCATCGGCAGACCTTTTTACCCAGTCATCGGCACCATATTACTGCCTGTGGACTTAGTCACATTCAACCTCTCCCTCATCGGCAACCATCCTCATCAGCAACCCGCATCGTACTGCCACCCTATCCTGCCATCCTGGACACGAGCCCAAAAATGGTGTCAACACATGCCCCCCAGTTTCGGAGTATAAAACTATTAATGCTACGAAATTCTCTGCAGTAATGATGCCTTCTCCGCAATTAATGCTCCTAATCTGGTAACCGACAACCCCAATCTGGACAACTCTGATCCTAATCCTCCGCAGATTCCTCGAAATCCCCAACTTCCTAAACGGGCATCTTTCTTGGTCGTACATCGGCAACAATACCGTTACAAAGATCTGCCGATGCTCTGACCAGGATATTCGCAAAAACGGTTACCTCCCCTCTATCCGCCCATCGGCAAGATGACCGTTATAGAATATCGCCGATGGACCGACCAGGAGATCGCGCACAGTAAAATATCTTTAGATAATGACCGCTTCCTGTCAAATCACCTGCACAATCCCTGGATTACCGTGCGAACAGTTACCATATCCACCTGAGTACCCTCGGGCTTCTCGGATGCGGCAAAGAGATAAGTCGGATTTGCCCTTGCCCATCTTGTCCTATAAATAGTTCCTTCTTGGGTACTCCTCCCCCATTACACCATTCTACTATCCAACTTTGCTTTTCCAGCGGCGGCGCCATTTACAACCCTCAAGATCTCCGACAAGCACTCCTCTTCATCAACTCCGGTGCCCTCCAACGTCCTCTTCACGACAAGATGGCCATTGGCTTCGTCGTCCCTGAGGTCAGACTTCCATCTCATCTCCTGTACCTTTTCTCGCATTCCTGTTCATCTGCGATTCATCTTACTGAATATCTTCCTTTTCCTTTTTCTTTGTATTTTTATTCCCCAAAACACTAGGAATTGTCCAACAAAATTGTCATCCCTACCGATCAACCACACCTTCAGTGCCTCGGCCCTCTAGGGAATCCAGATCCAACCGACCTTATCAATGCAGAAACCAACAGGATTCCCTTTAGAACCGAAAACTTTTCTTTAGATCTGTGGAAAGACACCTTTCGCTCTTGGCCCAGCCCTACTGTAGGGTGGAAAGATTGGTTCTTGAGGGTCAGCAATTCTTATGAAGTCCAGTGGGGTGAGAGGAAACTAGCTCAATGCATTAGGCTATCCATTGCCGATATGCACAGGAACGAGTCGCTGCTGATAGCTGCATCCTACTTTTGGTCAGACACTCTCAATGCTTTCGTTTTTGGCCACGGCCCTGCTTCTCCTACCCTTGCCGATGTAGCCATGCTTACTGGGCTAGATATATCTTCTGCCGATAGCACCCACTTTTTTGATACTGCCCCCAGTGCCAAAGTGGAGACTCGCGCTATCGGCGGTTGGTCAGGGTACATCCAGAAGTACCGCGGGAGAGGGCCTGTCACCATAAAGGAGCAAACCACCTTTCTGAACATGTGGCTGGACAAGTTTGTATTCTGTGGTCGATCGGCAGGACCAACTTCCGTCTATCTATCGGCAGCAGAAAGACTGGCTAGCGGCGGCCAATTTCCTCTCGGCCGATATTTGCTCAGCGCTGTTTACCACCTTCTTCATCAGGTAGCCCAGAAACTCCTGCTTGGCCAATCCATCGGCAACTTGGGAGGCCCCTGGTGGTTTATTAATATGTGGCTCAATCTGCACCTGCATAAGCGCCTTGATTTCAACTTGTTCTCATAGCACTTCCCAAGAGATATAGCCGAAAATCATGTGTTGGGTGAAGAGGAATCGGCAACGCGTGCCCCCTTGAACTTTGGCGAAGCTGTTATAGTCTTACCCGGTTCAGGGAACAATCCGGATCAGATCGGCCGATTCTTTGAGACTCTGTATGAGGGTCTGGCCAGAGATGAACGACCATGGCTGGCTTATGACGACCCAGATAGCATGCTCCCTCTGACCTTCAATCCATTTGATGAAGCTCTCGACAGGGACAATGAGGTGATGATGGCAATTGTGACTCCCAGAGCCATACCAGTGAATTTCTTCGGTAGCACAAAAACCTCTCCCCAAACCTATGAATTTTATAATCCATCGGCATTAGCTCGCCAGCTAGCTTTCGGCCAATTGCCGATTGCACTTCCTTATGCCGATGTAATAAAGCCCAGAGAACCCATCGCCAACCTTCTCGAGTGGACTCGAGTAGCGCAGCTACCACCAAATGCCGATACAGATGTAGATCTGTCAGAATGGGTTCCAGCTGCCTTTATCACTCAGGCATACAAGCTATGGTGGGCAGAATGGAAAGAGAATCTATTCTGCAGATCGGCCCTCTCATACCGCGGCATGATCGACCCCGAATACGAAGTCCCTGATGACACTGTAAGTATTTTAAACCGATGTCTCGTTTTCCAATGCTATTCCCATCGGTAACTTACCCCTGTATTCCTTTTGCAGATTGACAACACCCCCCCATCGGTTAGCAGGAGTGGCAAGCCGATCGACTTGTTCCCATCAGGCCCGATCTCCTCAATCGGCCATAATGCTCCCACTCTGGCTTCCATCGTGCACCGGGGTGCGCGCCTCAAGACAGTTACCACCAGGAAGACTCAGACATCGCCAACGGTAGCTGCTTCCACTCTGGCGCAAGCTTTCAGGGCAATTTGTCAAACCCTTTTCATTTATGCTAACTATCTTTGTATCGGCTATCTATGCTCACAAACTCCTTTTTGTTGTTGCAGCAAACTGGTGCATCGGCAAAAGCCAAACGCCAAGGTACCGATGCCCCCCAGTCTAGCCAGCCAAAGAGGAAGGGACCCAAGGTGCTAAGGCTGGAACAAAGCGCCAGAAAGTGGCAACTCCTCCTCCTCCTCCGGTGTCTCCAATCCCGGTGGAATCTTCCCCTTCTTCTCCAGAAGTCCAGACACAGCAAGCACCATCTCCCCAACCAATACAGGAAGCACCACAGATGGAAGAACCCCAGCAGGAAGAACCTCAAACGGAAGGTACATCAGCTGACGTAGGTGAACAAACAACTGGCCCGGCAGGTCCAGTTATATCATCGGCGGTTTCCCCGATTCAGACAACTGTTGTTCCTCCTCCGGGTAACATATCTCAACAATACTTCCGCCGATAAACTTATTCTCATTTAGTCTCATAACCCTTCCTGTCTTCTTTCAGGCGATATCGTTCTATCGGCAACATCTGCCGATCAACCTGTAGTTCCATCAGTATCTTTGAGTCAAAGGCAAGAAATTGCCCTGAAACAAGTAAGTCATCCAACTTTTCTACCAGCATCGTCTGCCGAAGCTTTGACCATAAAAATGACTTATTTCATTCTCATTTTCAGGAACAAGATTCTCCCGATAGCTTATTCTCCTTCGCCATTGATATCTTCGAAGAAGAAGGTGAGGAAGCAAGCTCCTCTCGGGCAATTGGGACTGTATCGGTAGAAACCAGGGCTAAGCTGGAGGAGCTATCGGCCATACTTCATCAAGACACTGCTCAACTGGTCAACGATTCTGACCCGGCCAAGGCCTTGTTCAAAACCATTAGAAGCCAAATTCCTGCCGATGCTGAAGAAACGCTCTTCCATGCTGCATACCTAGAAAGCCGCCAGCTACAGTACCAGAGAGCTACTCGACGCCTTGCCGACAGATCCGCTCAAATCCAGCTCTCTGAGGAGATGATGAAAGAAAAACTCTTAGCCGACGAGAAACATAAGAACATCGGCACCTTAAAGTCCTCAGGTGATGCACTGAAGCAGAAAGTATCCGATCTATCGGCAAAAAGAGAAGCTCTACTGGCCGAACTCAAGCAAGTAGAGGATGCTCTGTCCCAAGCCCAGCAAGAAGAGAGTCCACTGCCGGAGACCATCAAGCACCTTGAACAAGAACGAAACGTCCACGGCCGCAAAGCGCTGCAGCTGAAGAGGAAGCTGAAGCCAATAGAAGGTTCTGCTGATGATGATATCAAAGAAATAGAGACAGCCAATCAGATTCGGCTGCGCGCCATATCAGCAATCCAAGCGCTGCTGAACATCTGAAGCTTTCATCGGCAACACACCTTTGTTTTTCCGCTTCTAGCTTTTAGTCTAGCCGATAAGACTGTTATCGGCATCTTTTGAAACATTAAGTCTGCCCCCAAACATTTAAATCCAGCCGATAGGAGTGTTATCGGCACTTAAACTTTTATGCATCGACCCATATGCTGGGGTAGTACTTCTTTAAATATTTGCCATTTAATGCTCTGGGAAATTCAACTCCTTCGAGAGTTTCTAGAATATAGGCATTGCCAGGAGCTGAGTGTCTTATCCGATAAGGACCTTCCCAATTAGGAGACCACTTCCCAAACTTCGAACTTTTAGTCCCGACTGGCAAAATCAACTTCCATACCAAATCCCCATCGGCAAACTCCTTAGCCTTTACTTTCTTATCATACCATCTAGCAACTCTCTTCTTATTTTCTTCTATACTCATTAAAGCCTTTAACCGATGCCCTGCTAAATCATCTAACTCATCGGTCATCAAAGTGGCATAATCATCGGCAGCCAATTGATCTTGAAAAGATAATCGCCTAGATCCAGCCTTAATCTCCCAAGGCAACACTGCATCATGTCCATACACCAATCGATAGGGTGACACCTTGGTTGATCCATGACAAGCCATCCGATAAGACCATAGTGCTTCATTTAACAACGTATGCCACCGCCTAGGATTTTCTTCAATCTTTCGTTTAATAAGCTTGATAATTCATTTGTTAGACGCTTCGGCCTGCCCATTGGCTTGAGCATAGTAAGGAGAAGAATTCAACACTTTAATTCCCATACCGATTGCGAATTCATCGAACTCCCCCGACGTGAACATGGTGCCCTGATCGGTAGTAATCGTTTGGGGAATCCCAAATCGGTAAATAATATGCTCCTTCACAAAATCAATCATATTGGCCGATGTGACTTTCTTCAAAGGAATAGCTTCGACCCACTTAGTGAAATAGTCAGTGGCAACTAGAATGAACTTATGCCCTTTGCTAGATGGTGGATAAATCTGGCCGATCAGATCGATGGCCCATCCCCGGAACGGCCAAGGTTTTATTATAGGATTCATAGCCGATGCGGGTGCTCTCTGGATATTACCGAACTTTTGACAACCTTGACATCCCTTGAAATATTTAAAACAATCTTCAAGTATGGTTGGCCAAAAATATCCATTCCTTCGAATCATCCACTTCATCTTAAAAGCTGACTGATGCGCTCCACACACTCCTTCATGGATTTCCCCCATCAAACTTCTGGCTTCATCATCACCCAAGCATCGGAGAAGAATTCCGTCGATAGTTCGATGATACAATTCATTTTCAAGGAGCACATACTTGGTCGCTTGAAATCGAACCCGTCTTTCAACTTTTTTGGATGGATCTTTTAGATAATCAATAATTTCTTTCCTCCAATCACCGGCACCGACTGCCGATGTCGCATTAATCATTGGCTGATATCCCGAGGCATGCTGGGCTAACCGATTAGCGTCTTCATTATGCAATCGGGGAACATGCTCCAATCGGAAGTCCTTGAATTCCTTTAACAGTTGCATACTTCTCTCGAAATAGGTTATGAGAACTTCACTTCGGCATTCATAGCTTCCGGCCAATTGATTTATAACCAACATAGAATCCCCGAATATTTCAACAGCATCAGCACGAACTTCTCTTAACAACTCCAATCCCTTGATCAGAGCTTGATACTCAGCCTGATTATTTGTTGATGTAGAAACAATCGGCAAGGAAAACTCATACTTCCTCCCCTTAGGAGAAACTAATACAATGCCGATTCCTGCCCCCCGGTCGCAGGTAGATCCATCAAAGAAGAGCGTCCAGGGTGCAATTTCCAAGGTTTCCACTAGACCGCAATGCTGAGTCACAAAATCGGCCATAATCTGCCCTTTGACTGCCTTAGCCGATTCGTAACGCAAATCGAACTACGACAGCGCTAAAATCCATTTACCGATCCTACCACTCATAATCGGCATAGATAGCATGTATCAGACCACGTCATCTTTGCAAACAACAGCACATTCAGCCGACAACAGGTAATGTCTCAGCTTGATACATGAAAAATATAAGCATAAGCACAGTTTCTCAATGGCCGAATACCTGGTTTCAGTATCAATCAACCTCCTACTCAAATAATAAATTACTCTCTCTTTCCCTTCAAATTCTTGAACTAAAGCTGAACCGATAACCGATCCATCGGTAGATAAATACAATTTGAAGGGCTTCCCTTGTTGAGGTGGAACTAAAACTGGAGGATTTACTAGATACTTCTTGATTTCATCCAGAGCCAACTGCTGTTCTTCTCCCCAAACAAACTCTTGATCGGCTTTCAATTTAAGAAGAGGACTGAACGCACGAATCCTCCCAGATAAATTCGATATAAATCTTCTGATAAAATTTACCTTGCCGATCAAGGATTGGAGCTCGGTTTTATTGGTAGGGGCCACTATTTTATTGATGGCATCAATAGATCTTTGACTAATTTCAATACCCCTCTGATGTACCATGAAACCAAGAAACTGCCCTGCCGATACGCCAAATGCACACTTGTTGGGATTCATCTTCAATCCATGCTTCCTTGTGCACTCCAACACTTTTCGTAAATCGGCAAGATGCTTTGAGAAATCTCCAGACTTAACCACCACATCATCAATATAAATCTCTACGAGCTTGCCGATGAACTCATGAAATATAAAATTCATAGCCCTTTGATAAGTAGCACCAGCATTCTTTAACCCAAAAGTCATGACTATCCACTCAAATAGTCCAACATGACCAGGACACCTGAATGCGGTTTTTGGAATATCCTCCTCTGCCATGAATATTTGATTGTAACCTGCATTACCATCCATGAAGCTGATGACCCGATGGCCAGCCGTAGCATCAACCAGTAGATCGGCGACAGGCATTGGGTATCCATCCATCGGCGTAGCTTTATTGAGATTCCTGAAATCAATGCACACCCGAAGCTTCCCGTTCTTCTTGTAAACCGGAACAACATTGGAAATCCATTCGGCATACCGACACTGCCGAATAAACTTAGCTTCAATAAGTTTAGTGATTTCGGCCTTAATATCAGGTAGAATGTTAGGATTACATCGGCGGGTTGGTTGCTGATGTGGCCGAAATCCAGACTTGATGGGTAACCGATGTTCGACAATTGATCGGTCTAAACCAGGCATCTCTGTATAATCCCAAGCAAAGCAATCTTTATATTCCTTTAACAAACTAGTCAATTGTCGCTTACACTCAGGATCTAATTTAGCACTAATAAAAGTAGGCCTAGGCTTATCACCACTACCTATATCTACTTCTACCAAATCATCGGCCGATGTGAACCCCTGGCCTAATTTTCCATCATCGGCGAATCTATCCATTAAAAACCGTCGTCAGAACCGACTGCTTGGATCGGTGGAATCTCATAATCGGCAACTTTGAGAAAATCTTTCTCCCAAACTTCTCCTGAAATGCATCTAGTCTTTTCATAAGTATCCGCTTCTGCCGATGCGATAACATAAGAAGAATCCCCTGGGACGATCTCAATCTTGTCACCTACCCACTGAACCAAGCACTGATGCATTGTAGATGGGACACAACAATTGGCATGAATCCAATCTCTCCCCAATAATAAATTGTAGGCACCTTTTCCGCTGATCACGAAAAAAGTTGTCGGCAAGGTTTTGCTGCCGATGGTCAACTCTGCACATATCGCCCCCTTGACTGGAGACACGTTTCCTTCAAAGTCTTTGAGCATCATATCGGTCTTGGTCAAATCTTGATCTCCTTTCCCAAGCTTCCGATATACTGCATACGGCATAATATTAATAGCAGCTCCACCATCAACTAGGATCTTAGTCATTGGCTGCCCATCAACCCTTCCTTTGAGGAACAAAGCTTTAAGATGCTGCCTCTCGTCATCGGCAGGTTTCTCAAAGATAGCCGTCATCGGATCCAGAGCCAACTGAGCTATCTGATCAGAAAATTCTAGGTCATCGTCTCCGGCTGGTGCAAGAAACTCCATCGGCAACATGAAGACCATGTTGACGCCTACCGATGGACCTTCCCTCTTAGTGTCTGACGGCTGCCGACTTCCAGAGTTCTCTCCTTTATTTAGCTCTTCCTGCCTTTCACGTTGCAATCTCCTTTTCTGTGTCTTGGTTAATCCTTGAGGGCACCATGGAGGAAGTGGCCTTTGCCTTGCCGTCGGGCGTTGGTTCTCTCTTGACTCCATGCGATGCGTGTTAGCATCCCTGCAAAATATGAATTCATCAGGAACCCGCGCATCAGCCATTCCTTCGAGCTCCTCTTGGTTCCTGGGAAAATACTGGACACGGTCACCGAACCGATCGTGAACGCTAAGCCTGCCCCCCAGCCGATCATGAACTGACGCCCTTCCTCTGATTGGCCCATTAAATCGCCGTTCATCCTCATGATAACGCCGATCGGTTCTATCGTACCAATCATAACCGTTGCACTCAGGGCAGTCTCTGACAGTAGGAAGCTTGATATTTTCCTCCCAACAATGGATGAAGAATGGACAATTCCAATGATCCCTGTGCCGATTCCACTCCTGTCGGCGTCTTTCTTCTTCCCGTCGATAATCTTCCTGCTGGCACCGATACTGATCTTCCCGTTGTTGCCAATTTCCTCGTGGCCTTCTATGAGTTATGACGATACCAGACCGAGTAGGCCTTCCAGAGCTAGTTCCTTCCTGGACCAAGCCCTTATTTCTTGCATCGGCAGTAGTAACTTGATGCTGAGGATCTACCGATGCACTCTTCTCAGCTGTCTCCGATGTTAAGATCTTAGCCTTCCCCTTAGCATCCAACATGTTTGTCGGGAAAGGATGTTGGTCTATCTTCATCGGCTTCTGGGCTTTTGAACTGTCAAATTTGATTCTCCCTGACTCTATAGCCGATTGCAGCTGCTGTCTGAATACTTTGCACTCGTTGGTGTCATGGGAAGTTGCATTATGCCACTTGCAATATCTCATCCTCTTCAACTCTTCTGCCGATGGGATCACATGGTTAGGTGACAGTTTGATCTGACCTTCCTGAAGTAGAAAGTCAAATATCCTATCGGCCTTGGCGGTATCAAAGGCGAACTTCTCTGGTTCCTTCTGCCCAAAAGGACAAGACATCGGCTTCTTGTTTTTTACTCACTCTGCCAAACCGATTACTGGTTCTTCATCGGAATCTGAGCTTGTCGCTTCATCAACAAATGACACTTTCTTATTCCATGCCCTCTTAGGCTCGAAAGGCTTGATGTCTTGATCAGATATCCTCTGCACCAAGTGACTTAAACTTTCGAACTCCTGAGAGGCATACTTATCCCTGATATGTGGCAACAAACCCTGGAAAGCCAAATCGGCTAGCTGCCGATCATCCAGAACCAGGCTATAGCATTTATTCTTGACCTCTCGTATCCTCTGCACAAATCCCTCAACCGACTCATCATTACGTTGCCTCAACTTGACCAAGTCGGTGATCTTCTTCTCATGAACCCCCGAGAAGAAGTATTTGTGGAATTGCTTCTCTAGATCGGCCCAAGTAATTACTGAGTTGGGAGGTAATGATATGAACCAAGTAAAGGCCGATCCAGACATTGATGATGAAAATAGACGAACCCTCAATTCGTCCCTGTTACCAGCCTCTCCACATTGAATAATGAACCTGTTGACATGCTCCATGGTTGACGTGTCGTCCTGTCCGGAAAACTTTGTAAAATCCGGTACCTTGTACCGATGTGGAAGCGGGATCAAATCATACGCTGGAGGATACGGTGTCCGATAAGAATAAGTGTTGACTTTGGGTTTTATCCCAAATTGTTCCCTCATTACTTCAGCAATCTTATCGGCCCAATACGCATCGGCATCTTGCCGATGAGGCGGCTGCGGATCTGGCACTTGGTGGCGAACCTCCACGTGTCTGTTCGGGACGTGACCTGCATGGAACATTGTATTGGTCACCTGTCCTCCAATCTGCGGGCTACCAAACTGCTGTCCACCGATTGGCTGTCCTCCGAGTTGCTGTCCAAAATTTATTAGCTGGTTGGGAATCCCCTGACCTTGGAACCCGGGATAGACCTGCCCTTGCTGGAACCCTGTAGTCTGATAACCCTGCTGAGGCGATTGTGGAAAGGCTTGCTGTCCAAGCCATCCATTATTAGCGTTCATCGGCATAGGTGCTGCCGATGATTGGTAATTGGGTACCGTCGTTGAATTGACATACCCCGACTGGGCCATAGGCCTCTGTTGCATCAGCATTGACTCTGCCGATGCGTTGGGCATCTGGAAAATTGAATCTTGAGGATTTCCAGTGTGAGGCCTTGCAGTAGTAGTTGTGGTATACCGAGGACTCTGGTTCACCGGCACATTGGAAGGTGCCGATGTCATAGGAGTTTTGCCCCTCATGTCAGTTATCTGTGATGTTCCCGGCGTCAACTCTGGAGGCATGCCATAACCCCACCAGTTGGGAGGAAGAGTTAACCCTGACATTGCCGATGCCAACATATCTGTTGTCAGTTTATGCTGCCCAACTGAAATTTGTGGGTTGGTTGCCATCGGCATAGATAGTGCCCCAGTAGTCCCCAATGTACTTGGAGGGACGGCAGACTGTGCACTTGCATTCGTCAAGGCAGCCGATGGAGCCGTGACCTCTGGTGCCGTTGGCTGATGATGGGAGGGCCCCACATAATCTGGCGGGATTTGTCCTTCCTTGAAAGTTCTTGCCACGGCGTTGAAAACCGTATTAGACAGTACACCAGCTTGGTTAATCAACGCTCGATTGATGGCATTGTCAACCATATCTTGAAGCTTGCCAGGATTGGCGTCGAAGGTGACCTGCCGTGGTGCCGGCAGTGCATCTTTCTGGACCACTTCGCCGCTCCTGTTTATGCTAAAAGACCTCAGGCATTGCTGCTTGAACTCTTCCATGGCTAGGGCAATAGCTTGCTTTTGCTCATCCTTGAGGTTGGCCTCCGTCACGGGGATGACGTTCTCTTGATCGAGGTCAGAGATCGACATGTTGATCTTGATCTTGAATCTGTCCCACCGGGCGTGCCAAAAGATGTGTTGATGCAAAGCTGATCTGCAAACACAAAGGGCTAATACCCGATTCAAACGTTAAGGCGTGCCAGCCGATTTGACCTTGCTATCGGCAAAGGTGATAACTCGAATACTTTAGTCCTGACAACAGCGATGCGCCCGGATGTCACGGCTAAGAGGTACTCACGCGGAACTCGAGAACACGCCGAGCTTAAGTCGACGAATTCCTAAGAACTCATAATAAAAGGAAAAAAAGTATGACGAAGTCGTCGAAAAGTAGATGCTGGAATATGAGTAAAAACGTGTGTTTGATTGATTTCTCGATTCTTTGATTACAAGGTCCTAGGGTTTATATTTATACCCTGCTCAAAGAGCTACGACCAGACACGATTAGAATTCGAATTCCAAATTACACGGAATCCGTATACAAAACGATGCAAATAACTAAGGAAATAATAAAACTATCCTTCGTGACAAACCGAAACTCCTCCACATGACAACTGGCAGCTTCCGGACTCCTCCTTCGCGTCATCGGCAATCCCCTTGCCATAGTCATCGGCAGACCTTTTTACCCAGTCATCGGCACCATATTACTGCCTGTGGACTTAGTCACATTCAACCTCTCCCTCATCGGCAACCATCCTCATCAGCAACCCGCATCGTACTGCCACCCTATCCTGCCATCCTGGACACGTGCCCAAAAATGGTGTCAACAAGATCAACCTAGACACCATGTCTAATTTGATTTAGGAGGGAATTTTAACCTAAGCATCATGCTTAATTTAAAATCCTTTGGGAGTAAGGTCATCATTCCTAAACTAAGCACCATGCTTAATTAAGAGATAAATGAAACTACTCCAACCTAGACATATACTAAAGCAAATAATGGTACCATGAGAGCATTTATAGAGATCTACTCAAGTGGAGATGAAGTAGTGTGATTAGTATTTAACAAATTGAGCATGTCTCAAAGGTAGGGACAACCAACATAGCAACATGGCAAAGGATGTTTTATGTAAAGTACTCCCCCAAGCTTGAATTTTGCAAAATTCAAGTTTGGATGAATTTAATTCAATGTTGTATGATGATTGGTTGGACATACCTTGTGCTTGTCATTCATCCGCTCTTCTTGCTCCAATCCTGGAAAGGTTAGTGACAAGAATACCCGAAGGAATTTTTTTACAATTATCCTTATATGCTCAACACACAAGGTAATGTTGTAGATAATTAAAAGCTCATGTTACAATCTGATCAGTGCTTGTTTTAGGACACTAAGCTTGTCCTTGGGAAACCATTAATTTAAGTCGGCGAAGTGGTTTCCCCTCCAACGCTGACCTATATCAAAATCAACTCAACGAGATCTGCAATATTTAATATAGACATATGCATCGACAACCGCCCTTTTAAAGTTTTTATAAATAGAAAGGAAGAGGGGGTTGGAGATCTCAAATGTGGTGATGTTGGAAAAACCAATGGATTGGGAAGATGTTGCATATGAGCATGGAGTAAATGAAGTGGCTATGAAATAAATTCCATGCTCATTAATGCTTAGAGTGAAATCCATGTGGTATGGTAAAAATGATAAGGTGATTGTGGTAAAAAAGGAAAAGAAAAAGGATAAATGGGTGACTTGGTTCGAAACTAGCACAGCTACCGTTCCCCGGCAACGGCGCCAGAAAGCTTGTTGTGTATTTTAAACGCAAACAGAAAAATCCGCAAGCGCACGGATACCGATGTAGCCTTCACCCAAGAGTATTCCAGAGTATCGATTTTCCACAGAGAACGTGAGTGTACTAATTAAGATCCAAGATCGCCCAAGGATAACTATATAATTGTTTTTTGGTGGGAAGAGAGGAAGTTTCCTGAGAGTTCTCTAGTTGATCTAAGAATCAAGAATTACTTCAAGATTATCTATTTCGGGACATCAGAACACTAACCACAGAAAGAGATGAGAAGGGGGCTAGGAAGCTCCGACTACGGTCCTACAAACACCGATCCGAACGAGGTGGAATACGTCGACCGTTAGGGCTGTCACTACCTAAGGCTACCACAACAATCCGCAGGATTGGGTGCAATTCCAGGTAATTGCAAGACTAAACACCACGTCTAATCTATTAATTACTACTCTAGCGTTATAAAGACTAGAGCACTTGATGCAAGCGGGAATCCAATAAAAAACTTGAATGTAAATAAAAGTAATTAGAGAACTTAGGATTATGAATTGAAGAACCTGGAGAACGATAAACAACGAACCAGATGCTGCAAAAGTATAATGTTGAGGAAGATCCGACAGATCCGGCTCCTCCTCCGCTCTCCACTTCTCTCTCCCTATTTTCTAGATTACAACTAGAACTAACTAGAACTAGAACTAGAAGAACTAGAACTAGAACTAGATGAACTAGAACTAGATCTAGATGAACTAGAGGTAGAACTAGAAGAACTAGAGGGATCCTCTCTACTTGGATGAAGAATTGAAACCCTAACTTTGATTCTGTAGAAGAGGTATGATCTCCAGAGGCCAGGGGGTCTGGTTTTATAGTCCCTTCAAGTGAATATGGGCCATCGGATCAAACCGACATTAATCGCACGGTTTTCCTTGATCCTTTAGGTCGGTGGAGTGTTGTCCCCGAATTGGACTCTGTTTGGTGGAAAAAGGTGGGCGGGCGCCCTCGGGACTAGGGCGGGCACCCTGTCCCTGAGGCCTCTCGGCTTCCGCTTTATTCTCGTGGCTTCTGGAGTCTTCTAGATGATAGAAAATTGCGCGGCACGTTAATATCTCTATGTAAACCCGACGTGTGGGCCTTTCTTCGTTATTAACTGATAACCCCCTGCAGAAATAGACAAACACCAAAACTCGTGGAATTCTGTCAGATAAAACCCTAAGTCTAGGTGTTGGTTGCATTTGGATCCTTTTCTATGATTAGTTGACGGTTAAATGTGAGCATTAAGGACCGTCAAGAAAGCTCAACATGAATCCTTCATGACTTTTGTTGTATAATTCATCTAGAGTCATATGAACAAGTTTGCAAGGTTTGGTTGGTGACCCATGATTCTATTTCCTTAATAGTGCCATTTCAACATGGATATAACTTATCATTTCATGTGACTTCTTGATTCCAAATTTCACCAAACTTTCCTAGGGACCAACATATATTGGGATGGATATAAGACACATGGAAAATGTTCCACTAGCATCATCCAAGTCCAAGTTAGGGCTTACTTTCATAGACCGACTATGACCTCTTTCTTACCATTGAACTTGTCATGTTTGGGCTCAAACCTAGTACTTACTGTTGACACTAGCTAACACCACTTGAATACTAGGTTGTCATCCCTAGCATGGTGCCAGAGTGTACAAAGGTATTTATAAATGTAAAGGCTCTCTAGAAAATAATCTATTCTATCTGCAAGCGCACAGATAAAACACCTTATTGTAGCATTTCACCAAGATAAGTATTCCAGGTATCATTATTTATAATTTTGCTTAAGAGAACAAGGGGTAAAATTAAGATAAGGATTAAATCTATCAAGGCATAGACTAGAGATAAACTTGCAAGAACATGATTACCAATGAGAAACTCGTCACATAGTCACTTACTTTGGCAGGGGGTAAACCATAAAGATAATGATAATGAATTATAAGTTCATGGGTAAATAACACAGCGATTAGAAAATAGACTACTCCTCATATATGTAAGGTGATGTCGGATTAGCTAGAGAATGGATTCTAAGTTGTCTACTATCTACTAAGTCACAATCTACTCTAGTTATCTACAAGGTCATGTATAGTATAAAAGACTCTTCATTCATGTATAAGGAACATTGCTAAAGTAAATCAGAGCATCGCAAGACTTACTCCGCAATACAAATTCTATCAGTCCTATCAACGGAGGGTAGACTATATAAGAATCAACGAAGCAGTCACTATCGCGAACTACCACAGAACCCGGCCAATAGGATACATTTGCAGGTAAACAATATCTAAGCACCATGCCCACATATGATCTACCACTTAACTCCCACGCGTCAAGAGCTAAGCGCTTTGCAAACTTATACATAAACTCATTATCAATCATAACTATATCAAATATAGAACTAGAGCAAACTAAGATCATAATAAATAGAGACATAATGCAATTAGAACAAAGTATTAGAGAAAGATATGAAATAATACCAACCTTTATTACCGAAGATCCGAATCCAGAGCTGTTGACACCGTTTTTTGGACACGTACCCAAGATCGGTAGAGTGTAGATCGGCAAGAAAGGGTAATAGTAACTGTTCTGCAGGAGAGTTGCCGATAAGGATGGTTGCCGATGAGGAGACAGTTGAATGTGGCTAAGTCCATGGATGGTGATGTGTTTATGCCGATGGCCAGTATTAACCGTTGCCGATGGGGAGTTTGCCGATGACATGGAAGGAAGACTTGGAGGTTGCCAGCTGGTCCATGGTGGTATCCCAGTTTGTCACGGCAGGATAGTTTTTTGTTTCCCTTAGTTATTTAAATCATTTTGTACACGGATTCTGTTTAAATTTGGAATTCGAATTCTAGTCGTGTCTGGTTGTAGCTCTATAAGTAGGGTATAAATGTAGACCCTAGGGCCTTGTAATCAAGAAAATCTATCAATCAATCAAACACCAGCTTTTACTCATATTCCAGCATCTACTATTCCGACGACTTCGTCATACTTTTTCCTTTTCATTACGAGTTCTTAAGAATTCGTCGACTTAAGCTCGGCCTGTTCTCAAGTTCCGCGTGAATACCTCTTGGCCGTGGCATCCGAGCGCATCGCTGTTGTCGGGACCAAAGTATTCGAGTTATGACCTTTGCCGATAGTAAGGTCAAATCGGCTGGCACGCCTTAACGTTTAAATCGGGTATTAGCCGTTTGTGTTTGCAGATCTAGCTTTTGCATCAACACATCTTTTGGCATGCCCGGTGGGACAGATTCAAGATCAAGATCAACATGTCGACTACTGAGTTCGATCAGGAGAACGTCATCCCCGTGACGGAAGCCAATCTCAAGGATGAGCAGAAGCAAGATATTGCTAAAGCCATGGAGGATTACAAGCAGCAATGCTTGAGGTCCTTCAGCATGAACAGGAGCGGCGAGGTGATCCAGAAGAACGCGCTGCCGATGCCTCAGCAGGTTACTTTTGAAGCCAATCCTGGTAAACTTCAAGACATGGTCGACAGTGCTATCAACCGTGCCTTGATCAACCAAGCTGGTGTGCTGTCCAATACGGTTTTCAATGCCGCGACTAGAACTTTTAAGTAAGGACAGTTGCCACCAAATTATGTGGGCCCTTCTCATCAACAGCCAGGATCACCGGTGGTCACAGCTCCATCGGCTGCTACAGCCGCTACAGGCACAGAAACTGCTGTCCCTCCAAGCACATTAGGAGTTACCAATGCACAATCTACGCCGATGAAGACCAATCCATCGACCTCAGATGGGCAGATTAAGCTTACTACAGATCTATTGGCATCGGCAATGTCGGGACCAGTCCCTCCTCCTAACTGGTGGGGTTTTGGTATGCCTCCAGAGTTTACGTTCAAGACACCTGGCACATCTTAGGCAGCTGATATGAGAGGCAAGGCTCCTTTGGCATCGGCACCTCCAAACTTGCCGATGAACCAGAGTCCCTAGTATACTACAACTACTACTGCAAGGCCTTACACTAGGAATTCTCAAGCTCCAAATTTCCAAATGCCTAATGCATCGGCAGATTCAATGCTGGTGCAACAGAGGTTTATGACTCAACCAGGGTATGTCAATTCAATGATGATGCCCAATTACCACTCATCGGGAGGCCCTATGCCGATGAATGCTAATAGTGGATGACCTGAGCAGCAAGTCTTTCCACAAATGCCCTAACAACACCATCAAGTTATAGGGTTTCAACAAGGCCAGATCTACCCCGGGTTCTAGAATCAGGTATTGCCCAACCAGCCAATGAATCTTGGGCAGCAGATCGGTGGACAGCAGATTGTCGGATAGCAGATCGGCGGGCAACAGTTTGGTGGTCAGCAGATGGGTGGCCAAATGATTAACCCAATGTTCCATGCAGATCGCGCACCGCACAGACACATGGAAGCTTACCAGCAGATGCTAGATCCGCAACCGCCTCATCGGCAAGATGCCGATGCTTATTGGGCCGATAAGATCGCTGTAGTAATGAGAGACCAATTTGGGATAAAACCCAAAGTCAATACTTACTCTTATCGGACACCGTATCCTCCTGCATATGATTTGATCCCACTTCCAAATCGGTACAAAGTGCCAGATTTTACTAAGTTTTCTGGGCAGGATGACACGTCAACTATGGAGCATGTCAATAGGTTCATCATCCAGTGCGGAGAAGCTGCCAACAGGGACGAGTTAAGGGTTCGCTTATTCTCGTCATCATTGTCTGGATCGGCTTTCGCTTGGTTTATATCATTACCTCCCAACTCAGTGATTACTTGGGCCGATCTAGAGAAGCAGTTCCACAAATACTTCTTTTCTGTAGTCCATGAGAAGAAGATCACCGATTTGGTCAAATTGAAGCAACGCAATGATGAATCGGTTGAAAGTTTTGTGTAGAGGATACGGGAAGTCAAGAACAAATGCCATAGCCTGGTTCTGGATGATCGGCAGCTAGCCGATTTGGCTTTCTAGGGCTTGTTGCCACATATCAGGGACAAGTATGCATCTCAAGAGTTTGAATGCTTGAGTCATTTGGTGCAGAGAATTTCTGATCAAGATATCAAGCCTTTTGAACCCAAGAGAGCATGGAATAAAAAGGTATCGTTCGTTGATGAAGTGACAAGCTCGGATTCTGATGAGGAACCAGTCATCGGCTTGGCAGAGTTGGTAAAGAATAAGAAGCCGATGTCTTGCCCTTTTGGGCATAAAGAGCCAGAGAAGTTCGCGTTTGATATCACTAAAGCCGATAGGTTATTTGACTTTCTACTTCAGGAAGGTCAGATCAAGCTGTCGCCTAATCATGTGATCCCATCGGCTGAGCAATTGAAAAGGATGAAATATTGTAAGTGGCACAATGCAACTTCTCACGACACCAATGAGTGTAAAGTTTTTAGGCAGCAGCTGCAATCGGCTATAGAATCTGGGAGGATTAAATTCGACAGCTCTAAAACTCAGAAGCCGATGAAGATTGATCAACATCCTTTCCCAACGAACATGCTGGATGCTAAGGGAAAGGCTAAGGTGTTAACATCGGAAGCAGCTGAAAGAAGTGCATCGGTGGATCCTCACCATCAGATCACTACTGCCGATGCAAAAGGAAAAGGCTTGATCCAGGAAGGAACTAACTTAGGGAGGCCTCCTCGATCTGGTATTGTGATGACTCACAAAGGCCTCGGGAAACTTGGCAGCAACGTGAGGATCAGTATCGGCGCCAGCAAGAAGACTATCGTCGGGAAGAAGAAAGACGCCGACAGGAGTGGAACCGGCATAGGGATCACTGGAATTGTCCCTTCTTCATCCATTGTTGGGAGGAAAATATCAAGCTTCCCACTGTCAGAGATTGCCCTAAGTGCAACGGTTATGATTAGTATGACAGATCCGATCGGCGCTATCGCGATGATGATCGGCTATTTAATGGGCCGATTAGGGGGAGAGCGTCGGTTCATGATCGGCTGGGGGGCAGGCTCAGTGTGCACGACAGGCTCGACGATCGTGTTGAATATTTTCCCAGGAACCAAGAAGAACTTGAAGAGATGGCTAATGCTCGAGTTCCCGACGAGTTCATATTCTGCAGGGATGCCAATACTTATCGGATGGATTCAAGGGAGAATCGTCGCGCATCGGTAAGGCAGCAACAACTCCCTCCATGGTGTCAAGAGGGGTTGACTAGGACCCAGAAAAGGAGGCTGCAGCGCGAGAGGTGAGAAGAGTTGAGCAAGGGCGAGAACTCTGGCCAGTCTGAGGATCAGCAACCAGATCCTAAGGGAAAAGGTCCATCGGCAGATGTCAACATGGTGTTTGTGTTGCCGATGGAATTTTTTGCGCCATCCAGTGATGATGAGTTAGAATTTTCCGACCAAATAGCTCAGTTGGCTCTGGATCCGATGACAGCCATCCTCGAAAAGCCTGCCGATGATGAAAGGCAACATCTTAAGGCCCTGTTTATCAAAGGAAGGGTTGATGGTCAGCCGATGACCAAGATTTTGATTGATGGTGGGGCTGCTATCGACATCATGCCATATGCAGTATATCGGAAGCTTGGGAAAGGAGATCAGGATTTGACCAAGACCGATATGATGCTCAAAGACTTTGAAGGCAACGTGTCTCCAGTTAAGGGAGCAATATGCGTTGAGTTGACCATCGGCAGCAAAACCTTGCTGACAACCTTCTTCGTGATCAGTGGAAAAGGTGCTTATAACTTACTGCTGGGAAGAGATTGAATTCATGCCAATTGTTGCATCCTGTCTACAATGCACCAGTGCTTGGTCCAGTGGGTAGGTGACAAGATTGAGATTGTCCCGGGAGATTCTTCTTATGTCATTGCATAGGCAGAGGCAGACACCTACGAAAGAACTAGGTCTATTTCAGGAGAAGTTCGGGAGAAGGATTTTCTCAAGGTTGCCGATTATGAGATTCTACCGATCCAAGTAGTCGGTTCTGATGAGGGTTTTTAATGGATAGGTTCGCCGATGATGGAAAGTTAGGCCAGGGATTCACATTGGCCGATGATTTAGTAGAAGTAGATATAGGTAGTGGTGATAAGCCTAGACCTACTTTTGTTAGTGCTAAGTTAGATTCTGAGTGTAAGCAGCAGTTAACCGATTTGTTAAAAGAATATAAAGATTGCTTTGCTTGGGGTTACACTGAGATGCCTGGTTTAGACCGATCAATTGTTGAACATCGGTTGCCTATCAAGTCTGGGTTTCGGCCACATCAACAGCCAGCTCGCCGATGTAATCCTAATATTCTTCCTGATATTAAGGCCGAAATAACCAAACTCATTGAAGCTAAATTTATTCGGCAATGTCGGTATGCCGAATGGATTTCTAATGTTGTTCCAGTCTACAAGAAAAATGGGAAGCTTCGGGTTTGTATTGATTTCAGGAATCTCAATGAAGCTACACCGATGGATGGCTACCCAATGGCAGTTGCCGATTTATTAGTTGATGCTGCGGCTGGGCATCGGATCATCAGCTTCATGGATGGCAATGCGGGATATAATCAAATATTCATGGCTGAAGAAGATATTTCAAAGACTGCATTTAGATGTCCCGGTCATGTTGGGTTGTTTGAATGGATAGTCATGACCTTTGGCTTGAAAAATGCACGCGCTACCTATCAGAGGGCTATGAATTTTATATTTCATGAGTTCATCGGCAAGCTGGTGGAAAATTATATTGATGATGTGGTGGTTAAGTCTAGAAACTTCACAAAGCATCTTGCCGATTTGCGAAAGATGTTGGAATGCACGAGGAAGCATGGTTTGAAAATGAATCCCAATAAGTGTGCATTTGGTGTATCGGCCGGACAGTTTCTTGGTTTCATGGTGCATCTAAGGGGGATTGAAATTAGTCGAAGATCTATTGATGCTATCAACAAAATAGTTGCCCCTACCAACAAGACCGAGCTCCAGTCCTTGATCGGCAAGGTAAATTTTATTAGAAGATTTATATCTAATTTGTCTGGTAACATTCGTGCTTTCAGTCCTCTTCTTAAGCTAAAAGCCGATCAAGAATTTGTTTGGGGGAAAGAACAACAGTTGGCTTTGGATGAAATCAAGAATTATTTAGTGAATCCTCCAGTTTTGATTCCACCTCAGCAAGGGAAGCCTTTCAGATTGTATTTGTCTACCGATGGGATGGTCATCGGTTCGGCTTTAATTCAAGAATTTGAAGGGAAAGAGCGTGTGATTTATTACTTAAGCAGGAGGTTGATTGATGCTGAGACCAGGTATTCGGCTATTGAGAAACTGTGTTTATGCTTGTACTTCTCCTGTATTGAGTTAAGGCATTATTTGCTATCGGCCGAATGCACTGTTATCTGTAAAGATGATGTTGTCCGATACATGCTATCTATGCCGATCATGAGTGGTCGGATCGGTAAGTGGATTTTGGCATTGTCGGAATTCGATTTACGTTATGAATCGGCTAAGGCGGTTAAGGGACAGGTTATGGCCGATTTTGTGACTCAACATTGTGGTACCGTGGAGACTTTGGAGATTGTACCTTAGACGCTCTTCTTTGATGGATCCACATGCGATCGGGGGGCAGGGATCGGCATAGTGTTAATTTCCCCTCGAGGAAGGAAATATGAGTTCTCCTTGCCGATTGTTGCCACGTCAACAAATAATCAGGCTGAGTATCAAGCCCTAATAAAGGGGTTGGAATTGCTGCGGGAAATTCATGCTGATGCTGTTGAAATCTTCAGAGATTCTATGCTAGTTATAAATCAATTGGCTGGGAGCTATGAATGCCGAAGTGAGGTCCTCATAACTTATCACGAGAGGAGTATGCAACTATTAAAGGAATTCAAGGATTTCCGATTAGAGCATGTTCCTCGATTGCATAATGAAGAAGCCAATCGGTTGGCTCAGCATGCCTTTGGATATCAGCCTATGATTAATGCAATATCGGCAACCAGTGCCGGTGATTGGAGAAAAGAGATCATTGATTATTTAAAGGATCCATCGAAGAAAGTTGAGAGGCGTGTTCGGTTTCAAGCAACCAAGTATGTACTCCTCGAAGACGAGTTATATTACCGAACCATTGATGGGATTCTTCTCAGATGTTTAGGTGATGATGAGGCTAGAAGTTTGATGGGAGAAATCCATGAGGGAGTGTGTGGTGCACATCAGTCAGCTTTTAAGATGAAGTGGATGATTAGGAGGAATGGGTATTATTGGCCGACTATACTTGAAGATTGTTTTAAGTATTTCAAAGGGTGTCAAGGATGTCAGAAGTTTGGCAATATTCAAAGGGCACCTGCATCGGCTATGAATCCTATTATCAAGCCTTGGCCGTTCCGAGGGTGGGCTATTGACTTGATCGGCCAGATTTATCCACCATCCAGCAAGGGGCATATGTTCATCTTGGTTGCTACTGATTATTTCACTAAGTGGGTTGAAGCTATTCCTTTGAAGAAAGTTACATCGGCCAATATGATTGATTTTGTGAAAGAACATATTATCTACCGATTTGGAATTCCTCAAACCATTACTATCGATCAGGATACTATGTTCACATCAGGGGAGTTTGATGAATTTGCAATCGGTATGGGAATTAAAGTATTAAACTCTTCTCCTTACTATGCTCAAGCTAATGGGCAGGCCGAGGCATCTAACAAAGGAATTATCAAGCTTATTAAACAAAAGATTGAAGAAAATCCTAGGAGGTGGCTTACATTGTTAAACGAAGCTCTATGGTCATACCGGATGGCTTGTCATGGATCGACCAAGGTTTCGCCTTATCAGTTGGTGTATGGGCATGATGCAGTGTTACCGTGGGAAATTAAGACCGGGTCTAGGCGACTATCTTTTGAAGATCAGTTGGCTGCCGATGATTATGCCACTTTGATGACAGACGAGTTGGATGATCTAGCAGGACATCGGCTAAGAGCTTTGATGAGCATAGAAGAGAATAAGAAGAGAGTTGCCAGATGGTATGAGAAGAAGGTAAAAGCTAAGGAGTTTGCCGATGGAGACTTAGTATGGAAATTAATCTTATCGATCAGGACTAAGAGTTCAAAAATTCGGAAGTGGTCTCCCAATTGGGAGGGTCCCTATCGGATAACTCGATCGGCTCCTAGTAATGCCTATATTTTGGAAACTCTCGAAGGAGTTGAATTTTCGAGAGCATTAAATGGCAAATATCTAAAGAAGTATTACCCAAGCATATGGGTCGATGCATAAAAGTTTAAATGCCGATAACACTCCTATCAGCTGGATCAAAATGTGTTTGGGGCCGGACTTAATGTTTTAAAAGGTGTCGATAACAGTTCTATCGGCTAGACTAAATATTAGGAAGGTTGGAAAGCAGAAAGGGGCAAGTATGTTGCCGACGAAGAGCTCACATGTTCAGCAACGCCTGGATCGCCGATATGGCGCGCAAGCGGATTTGGTTGGCTGCTTCTATCTCTTTGATGTCTTCATCGGCAGAGCCTTCTACCGGTTTCAACTTCTTCTTCAGCTACAGCACTTTACGGCCATGGACGTTTCGTTCTTGCTCAAGGAGTTTGATCGCCTCAGGCAGCTGGCTTTCCTCTTGTTGAGCTTGGGACAAGGCTTCTTCCACTTGCTTGAGCTCTGCCAACAGGGCTTCTCTTTTTGCCGACAGATCGAAGATCTTGTACTTCAGTGCATCTCCCGAGGACTTCAAGGTGCCGATATCCGTGCGCTTGCGGATCATTTTCTAATTGCGTTACCAAATATCAACAAGCATTTCTGGCGCCGTTGCCGGGGAGAAAGACGGTTTCCTGAGATAACTTTGAGTCTTGCTATTATCTTGTATTATACTTTTATACTTTTATTCTTTTATCTTTTTATTTTTATCTTTATGGATAACTCAAATTCCATACCTATTATTAAATTCTTTGCACCTTCGGAGACCAACCAAAGACCATGGGAGTCAACACGTTCTGCCCCTAATTATGATCTGTGTCCGGAGTTCATTGCAATAGGTCAAAACCAACCCTTTTCTATAGCCGAGGTCCTATCTTTTAATCAAAAAGATAATGCACTTTTAGCTACACCTAGGGAATCTTTTAATATTTCTATAAATTCTGGTTTAGACCTAGCCCTACAAGACCATGTTTTTCTTAAATATTTTCACATTGGTCTTAATCATATATCCTTTGGTAGAGTCCTTCTTTCTTTATCTATTAGTAAAGGAAGGTATGTCTTCAACAGTGGACATCCTTCTTGTACTAGTCTTCATAGAAAAATCTTAGAGATAGAGAAGGAATCATCTCCCAGACGAGGAAAGGAAGTTTCAATAGCCGATTTCCAAACATTCCAATCCCATGATTCGGCTATCCAACCCATCCTTGAGCTTAATAAATTCTACTATGCTCTTTCTCTTGAACCTCCCGATAATCCTATGAATCTATCTAGACATCCCATTCATAAGAAGGAGGATCGAGAAGAGTAACATCAATGGCTAGAGGGCATTAAAAATCCATGTGCTATCACCATTGAATGGATAGATAAAACAAACTTGAGAGACAATTCTAGAGGAATTTTAAGCATTCATGAAGAATCATCCTTGGAGTTTGAGAATGAGAGAAACAACATTAAGCATGGAAGTTATTTCATAAATACCTCACCAAGTCCTTGCTCATATGAAACATCTCTCCAATCAATTGATCTCTCCAACATCACCCCATTTGAGATCTCCAACCCCCTCTTCTTTTCTATTTATAAAAACTTTAAAAGAGCGGTTGTCGATGCATATGTCTATAATAAATATTGCAGATCTCGTTGAGTTGATTAATGGTTTCTCAAGGACAAGCTTAGTGTCCTAAAACAAGCACCTATCAGATTGTGACATGAACTTCTAATTTGCAACATTGCCTTGTGTATTAAGCATATAAAGATAATTGTAGAAATATTCCTTCGGGTATTCTTGTCACTAACCTTTCCAGGATTGGAGCAAGAAGATCGGATGAATGACAAGCACAAGGTATGTCCAACCAACCATCACACAACATTGAATTAAATTCATCCAAACTTGAATTTTGCAAAATTCAAGCTTGGGGGAGTACTTTACATAAAAACATCCTTTGCCATGTTGCTACGTTGGTTGTCCCTACCTTTGAGAGATGCTCAATTTGTTAAGTACTAATTACACTACTTCACCTCCACTTGAGTAGATCGCTATAAATGCTCTCATGCTACCTTTATTTGCTTTAGTATATGTCTAGGTTTGGAGTAGTTTCATTTATCTCTTAAATCAAGCATGGTGCTTAGTTTAGGAATGATGATCTTACTTCCAAAGGATTTTTAAATTAAGCATGGTGCTTAGGTTAAAATGCCCTCCTAAATCAAATTAGACATGGTGTCTAGGTAGATTTTTGAGCCGATAGTATGATATAGTAGATATGGGATATTTTGTTGGACTAACCCCTGCAGGAAAACTTTCAATATCAACCTGGGAAGTCCTGAGATACAAACTCATTGGAGATAAAGGAGACACATGAAGTTTAACAATTTGCACAAGAAGGACATGCTCATTTATCATAAAGAGATGATCCATGGAGGGTGCCACAAACACAATGCACAACCGCTAAGATCAGAAAGCTTCCACAAGCTGATACTGTACCGTCACTCTTCAAGTAAGGTAACATTTTAAGGTACTTGACTATCACTTTTGTAAGCTTCTCCTTGGTTCTGGCATTCACATAAATAAAGAGACAAACATGTATGATTTATAACTCTAAATTAACCAACTCAATTAATTCAGCATGTTTAGTCCTTTAATCTTTGTTCTTAGTACTACCTTCGTGATCCCACACTCCTAATCGTATAAGCTAAAGTATTGCACATTCAATCTTTGGAAGATATAAACAAAACATAAATATAGATAGATTATCTTTCCATTAGTTTGAGCTATATGATCTGACAAATGTTTCAAATCCTACACTCATGAGCCATCAACTTTGTCTTGCTCACTATGCTTAAGGTTAGAGAAGAACAAATACACTTTTGGTTCTGTTGGTGTTTTCCACCAACAGAGCCCATGCACTTGATCTCTACCTTATCTCTATGAGCAGGACATATTTTGAGAAACATGAAGGCGTTTTACAACTCCCAGATTCCATCAAGTGAAGAACCGGGATCTACAAGCACAAACACAATGGAGATCGGACATTTAGTTTTCCAAAGGAAATATTGAAGAACCTCTGTGTCCGAGTTGGTACCTTGTACGCTCCAGCAAACTTCGTGGTGATAGAGACTGGTACTGAGGAGAGGGCACCCATCATCTTAGGGAGGCCATTCCTAAACACCAGAAGTGTCATCTACGCTAATGCTGCCAAGATCAGTCTCTACATCAAGGAAGAAGGAGATTTTCCTTCAAGAACAAGACTACACAAACTTCAGAGCAATCCCGAAGAGGACCAACAGGAGGAACAGGAACAAGCAAATGTGGACCGAGTCAGCTAAGATGGTCACTGCAGCTCAAGGAGGTCAAGATCGTCGACTCAAGTCACCTTTCTTGATCAAGAAGGACGACCCTGGTGTTCCAAGAATCGAATGCACAAACAATGGATACTCTTTTTAGAAGACACTCTACGACACCGGATCTGACGTCAACATAATGGCCGGGGTCACTTATCAGCTCCTACATGGAACCATGCCCCTACAACCAATATATATTCAGCTCCAGATGATTTTCAGATCATTGACATGCGAGAAGATGAGTATGATCCACCCACCATCCTTGAAGACCGTTCCTCAACACTATCAAAGCAATCATCTACATTGGAACCGGAGAAGTCCACATGTACTTCCCCTCTGAGAAGGTACGCAACTATTTTACTGACCATAACTATATAGTTGAAGACTCTAAGCAGGTCAGGACAAGAAGACGACGCAACCGCAACCAGAGGAGGCAAATCATCAAGAACGGATGGGTAGACTACGAAGGAGAAGTGATAAGGACTGAAGACATACAGCTTGAACAGAACTGTCCTGAGGAGACCGTAGCACCGAGTCAGGTGTGGCAAGAGAAGATAGTTATACACGAAGAGGAGACGCCGCCGGAACCACCGACTACGCCACCCAGTGAATCCCAGGACGACTGAGAAAACAGAAAGTCCTGTTCGGAGGACTTAAAAATACCGAACGCCTTGCCAAGAGGTAAACTTGGTAGTTATCCTTTTCCTTTTAATTATTCAATTATAGTTTGCTTAGTTAATCATCTTCACACTATCTTAAAAAGAAAATAAAAATGTGAAAAAATTGTAAGCCCCATGTGAGTAGACGAGTGGCATAAAACCCATAAGTACATTCACTGTGGTGGCATAAAAATAAATATCTTTTCTGCTTTATAAAGACAAAAATATATATAAAAAAAATAGGGAGTAACATTTATTAAGGAGTCTTAACATGATAAAGGCTAGATATTTATGCTAACACTTAATCAGTTCCACAAGCTATGTTGTCTATTTGAGCTCCACAGAATTTAAGAATCAAGAAGACTAGCAGACGGAGGACATTCTAATCGCTGTCAAAATACTGCTGACTTTCAAACACACCTCTGCCACCTGCTAGCTACATCAAGAGAAATTACGTCAAAATTCAGCTTGGGGGAGAGCACCCCCATTTATCTCGATAAGTATTTCTATCTATCGTTATATTTATACTATATTAGAATATAAATACACATAACTATGAAAAACCAAATAAAGATTTTATGCTTTTGCTTAGTGTGTTTAATAAAGTCGCTATGCTAATCTGAATCTTAATGATAAAACTTAAGCATGGATATGATGAATAGTTGCTCTACCTAATTTGCAAATTTGAAGTTCTCTCTCAAGTTTAGATATAACTGTTATAATTTAAGGCTTGCTATAGACCTAAACTTGTGGGATGAAAACTTGATCTGAAGTCTAAGTTGTTAACGGATACGATATGGGAAGGTTGAGCTGCTGTTTATCTGTTCCTAGAGATGCTAGAATTCTGGAGAATTTTATCTTTGAAAAATCTTTAAAATAACACATGATGAGTTTCTGTATGATGAGAGTTTAAATTCCTACCACAGCCATATATACATGCTTGTTAGACTTTGAGCCACACATTTATTATTTACTGCTTATGAGCATTGAGTGTGGTCAAGCTGTGTAGACCCTTAGGAGCTTGTCATGTGGTTAAATCAAGATTTCACTTGCACGTTCACTCATATATGCTACTTCTACTCTGGAAGTACCATCCACATATATCCACCCATTCCATCTCCAGAATCACACAAAAATATTCTACTCCTAATCCGGGAGAGAATAACCAAAAATATTTCTGTTTTCCCCTTGTGAAATAAATGCTCAAGTTATCTTGTTACTACCACTTGCTATATTATCTCAAGAGATGAATGCTCTGAAAAAAAAAGAAAAGAAAAAAAAAGAAAAAAAAGAGATACGAGGAAATAAAAAGGAGCAACTGCTTGGAACCTCGAAAGAAAAGAAAAAGTGAGACGAGAGGTAAAAAAGGACAAGTGTCCGACAGTAGAATTAGGGGTGCAAGATACCCACCTGAGAGAAAAGAAAAAGAAGAGCATCTCATTCTCCTCATAAAGTTTCAAAAGCAAGGAAGGTATGTATCCCCTCAAAGAGCAAAGTAGAATTAGACTTCCACCACCATTACTTCCACCATTGTTATCACCATCATCACCATACATCATTTATTCGCCACACATGCACATCTTGATTTGGCTTATTGATTTGTTTCTTTGGATCCATGGTTTGACTATACAATACATGTCTTGTAAGTATGTATACTTTATCTCCCACCTATGAGCTCCAGATATTAAAGCCTTATTAGAGTAGGGTGAGAGAGAAGGCAATGTCACTATGCCTCATACCATAAATACCACATATCTTGAGAGAAGGCATATACCATCACTGCCTTGGTAAGGATCCAAAAATACCACAAAAGAGAGACCTGAGAGAATCATACAAGGAATTTCTGAGTTTTATTTGAAAATCTGCAAAAAAACCCCAGAGCTATAGCTGATCTAGAATAAGAGACATGACACTTGGCTAAACTGTTCTATCTTTTAACCACTCAAGACAGAAGTGATGGTTACAAGTCCTATGGTGTAGGTAAAGTAAGTAAGTTTTAAGTCTTAACAGTTTATTCTAACTCAGAGATGAGATCTTGCTTAAATGCGTGTGTACTTCTAAGAAATGAAACCACTGCAGAAACTCTTGAGTTCATCCTTGCTCAGGGACGAGCAAGAGGTAAGCTTGGGGGAGTTTGTTGACGGAACTTAAGTATCAAATTTAATTATCAAATAAACAAAGAAAAGGATCCAAATGAAATCAACATCTAGACTTAGGGTTTTATCTGACAGAATTCCACGAGTTTTGGTGTTTGTCTATTTCTGCAGGGGGTTATCAGGAAATAAGGAAGAAAGGCCCACATGTCGGGATTACATAGAGCTATCAACCCACCGCGCAATTTTCTACCATCTAGAAGACTTCAGAAGCCACGGGAAGGAAGCGGAGCCCGAAAGGGGCCAGGCCCAGGGCGCCCGCCCACCTCTGGACTCCGTTCCGGACTCTCTTCGCACACGATGTTCCACCGACCTATTGGATCCAGAATAACATAGTACCACCTCACCTATCAACCCAAAAACGCATAGAAGGGGAGGACTATATAAGGAGACCCCCTCTGGCCCCTGGAGGAGACAAGAAATTATCATAGAGATTGAGGGGTGCCCTCGAAGGAAAACCTCTTCTCTAAATAATATTTCTTTTTAGACTTAGCAACCAATGTAAGGTAGAAATAGATCTTCTAGTTTCTACTAGATTGAGAGAGATAGAGTGGAGGTGTAGAGTGGAGGAAGCCCGGCTTGTCGGTGTCTACTCCAAGCTTGTACCTGCGGGATCAAGTTCTCCTAACCCGAAGCTTGCTCCTAGGATTCTTCAGTAATACGACTTCTAATACTAGTAAGTTCTTGTTTTATTGTTCTTTGGTTTATGAGTTTACTTTAATCCTCTTCCGGTTGAGTATTAGAGTAATCATTGCTGGCGTAAACGTGGTGTTTAGGCTGGGGTACTCATAGATATTCCCTGACTAGCTGGACCATGGTAGTAGTGAGGAACGTGACAATTCCGAGCTACCTTTGTAGATCACATCTCGTTAGCAGGAAGGATAGGGTTTATAGGTGCGGGTCGAACATCCTTTGTGTTGTCTAGATTCCGTTAGCCTCCCCATTAGAACAGTAGATCATCCTTACCAAGGTTAGAAGGAGACTACGGTTGCAGTCTTCTCTATTTATCACTCACATCGAAAGACATTCTTTGTGCCTAAAGGGATAGTAGTAATAGATTTGGTTAGTCAGATGCACCCTTTCTCCCTGTGGTAAAAATATAAATACGATAACTCTGGATAACCTCCCGGGTGAAATGCTCACCGATATCCGTGCGCTTGCGGATCATTTTCTAATTGCGTTACCAAATATAAACAATCGTGAACTTCCACAACGATTTCTAAGCCTATGGTGCACTGGGCACAAACCAAGCACCTATCTTGCACCGATACTAATACTATGTCCAACTGGACTGAAGCGAGATTCCAGATGATACACTTCATCTAGTAGTTCCATTGGGTGCATCTACAGTTCCATCGGGTGTGTCCAAATTGATTTCTGAGCATATGGTATGTTCCATGCAAACCATGCACCTATCTTGCATCAAGATTAGAACTATCTCCAAACAGACAGAACCAAGATTCCACATGAGCCTCTTCACCAAGGAGTACCATCGCGTGCGTCCAAATCAGTTTCTTAGCCTATGGTGTATTAGGCACAAACCGTGTACCTATCTTGCACCGAAACTAACACTATCTCCAAAGAGACCAAAGTGAGATTGTATATGACACACGTCATCTAGGAGTTCTATTGGGTGCTTCCAAATATATTTCTAAGCATATGGTACGTTCGATGCAATTCGTGCACCTATCTTGCATCAAGATTAGCACTATCGCCAAACAAAGCAAACTGAGCTTCCACTTGAGCCCCTTTACCCAGGAGTATCATCGGGTGCATCCAAAATGGTTTCTTAGCCTACGATGCAGTAGGCACAAACTGTGTACCTATCTTGCACCAAAACTGACTCTGTCTCCAAACAGACCAAAGCGAGATTCCATATGACACATGTCATCCAAGAGTTCTATTGGGGTGCGTCCAAATGGATTTCTTAGCATATGGTATGTTCATTGCAAACCGTACACCTATCTTGCATCAAGATTAGCACTATCTCTAAGCAGATCGAACTGACCTTCCACTTGAGCCTCTTCACCTAGGATTATCATCGGGTGCTTCCATAATGGTTTCTGAGCCTATGGTGCATTATGCGCAAACCATGCACCAATCTTGCACCTAAACTAACACTGTCTCCAAACAGATTGAAGCGAGATTCCATATGACACACATGATCTAGGAGTTCTATCGGGTGCGTCGAAATTGATTTCTGAGAATACGGTATGTTCTATGCAAACCGTACACCTATCTTTCATCAAGATTAGCACTATCTCCAAACAGACCGAACCGAGCTTTCACTTGAGCCTCTTCACCAAGGAGTACCATCGGGAACTTCCACAACGATTTCTGAGCCTATGGTGCACTGGGCACAAACCATGCAACTATCTTGCACCGAAACTGATACTATCTCCAACTGGACTGAAGCTAGATTCCTTATGATACACTTCATCTAGTAGTTCCATCGGTTGCATCGACAGTTCCATCTGGTGTGTCCAAATTGATTTCTGAGCATATGATATGTTCCCTGCAAACCGTGCACCTATCTTGCATCAAGATTAGAACTATCTCCAAACAGACAGAACCAAGATTCACATGAGCCTCTTCACCAAGGAGTACCATTGCGTGCGTCGAAAATAGTTTCTTAGCCTATGGTGCATTAGACACAAACCGTGTACCTATCTTGCACCAAAACTAACACTATATCCAAAGAGACCGAAGTGAGATTCTATATGACACACGTCATCTAGGAGTTCTATTGGGTGCTTCCAAATATATTTCGAAGCATATGGTACGTTCCATGCAATTCGTGCACCTATCTTGTATCAAGATTAGCACTATCTCCAATCAAAGCAAACTGAGCTTCCACTTGAGCCCCTTTACCCAGGAGTATCATCGGGTGCATCCAAAATGGTTTCTTAGCCTATGAAGCATTCGGCGCAAACTGTGTACCTATCTTGCACCAAAACTACCTCTGTCTCCAAACAGACCTAAGCGAGATTCTATATGACACATGTCATCTAGGAGTTCTATTGGGTGCGTCCAAATGGATTTCTTAGCATATGGTATGTTCCATGCAAACCGTACACCTATCTTGCATCAAGATTAGCACTATCTCCAAACAGATCGAACCGACCTTCCACTTGAGCCTCTTCACCTACGATTATCATCGGGTGCTTCCATAATTGTTTCTGAGCCTATGGTGCGTTATGCGCAAACGATGCACCAATCTTCCACCTAAACTAACATTGTCTGCAAACAGATTAAAGCGAGATTCCAAATGACACACATGATCTAGGAGTTCTATCGAGTGCGTCCAAATTGATTTATGAGAATATGGTACGTTCTATGCAAACCGTACACCTATCTTTCATCAAGATTAGCACTATCTCCAAACAGACTGAACCGGGCTTTCACTTGAGCCTCTTCACCTAGGAGTACCATCGGGAACTACCACAACGATTTCTGAGCCTATGGTGCACTGGGCACAAACCATGCAACTATCTTGCACCGAAACTAATACTATCTCCAACTGGACGTAAGCGAGATTCCATATGATAAACTTCATCTAGTAGTTCCATCGGGTGCATCTACAGTTCCATCGGGTGTGTCCAAATTGATTTGTGAGCATATGGTATGTTCCATGCAAACCGTGCACCTATCTTGCATCAAGATTGGAACTATCTTCAAACAGACAGAACCAAGGTTCCACATGAGCCTCTTCACCAAGGAGTACCCTCGCGTGCGTTCAAAATAGTTTCTTAGCCTATGGTGCATTTGGCACAAACCGTGTACCTATCTTGCACCGAAACTAACACTATCTCCAAAGATACCGAAGTGAGATTCTATATGACACACATCATCTAGGAGTTCTATTGGGTGCTTCCAAATATATTTCTAAGCATATGGTACGTTCGATGCAATTCGTGCACCTATCTTGCATCATGATTAGCACTATCTCCAAACAAACCAAACTGAGCTTCCACTTGAGCCCCTTTACCCAGGAGTATCATCGGGTGCATCCAAAATGGTTTCTTAGGCTATGATGCATTAGGCGCAAACTGTGTACCTATCTTGCACCAAAACTAACTCTAACTCCAAATAGACCGAAGCGAGATTCCATATGACACATGTCATCTAGGAGTTCTATTGCGATGCATCCAAATAGATTTCTTAGCATATGATATGTTCCATGAAAACCGTGCACCTATCTTGCATCAAGATTAGCACTATCTCCAAACAGATCGAACCGACCTTCCACTTGAGCCTCTTCACCTAGGAGTATTATCGGGTGCTTCCATAATGGTTTCCGAGCCTATGGTGCATTATGCGCAAACCATGCACCAATCTTGCACCTAAACTGTCTCCAAACAGATTCAAGCGAGATTCCATATGACACACATAATCTAGGAGTTCTATCGGGTGCGTCCAAATTGGTTTCTGAGAATATGGTACGTTCCATGCAAACTGTACACCTATCTTTCATCAAGATTAGCACTATCTCCAAACAGACCGAACCGAGCTTTCACTTGAGCCTCTTCACCTGGGAGTACCATCGGGAACTTCCACAATGATTTCTGAGCCTATGGTGCACTGGGCACAAACCATGCAACTATCTTGCACTGAAACTAATACTATCTCCAACTGGACTGAAGCGAGATTCCATATGATACACTTCATCTAGTAGTTCCATCGGGTGCATCTATAGTTCCATCGGGTGTGTCCAAATTGATTTCTGAGCATATGGTATGTTCCATGCAAACCGTGCACCTATCTTGCATCAAGATTAGAACTATCTCCAAACAGACAGAACCAAGATTCCACATGAGCCTCTTCACCAAGGAGTACCATCGCGTGTGTCCAAAATAGTTTTTTAGCCTATGGTGCATTAGGCACAAACCGTGTACCTATCTTGCGCCGAAACTAACACTATCTCCAAAGAGACCGAAGTGAGATTCTATATGACACACGTCATCTAGGAGTTCTATTGGGTGCTTCCAAATATATTTCGAAGCATATGGTACGTTCCATGCAATTCGTGCACCTATCTTGCATCAAGATTAGCACTATCTCCAAACAAAGCAAACTGAGCTTCCACTTGAGCCCCTTTACCCAGGAGTATCATCGGGTCCATCCAAAATGGTTTCTTAGCCTATGATGCATTAGGCGCAAACTGTGTACCTATCTCGCACCAAAACTAACTCTGTCTCCAAACAGACCAAAGCGAGATTCTATTTGACACATGTCATCTAGGAGTTCTATTGGGGTGTGTCTAAATGGATTTCTTAGCATATGGTATGTTCCATGCAAACCGTGCACCTATCTTGCATCAAGATTAGCACTATCTCCAAATAGATCGAACCAACCTACCAATTGAGCCTCTTCACATAGGATTATCATCGGGTGCTTCCATAATGGTTTCTGAGCCTATGGTGCATTATGCGCAAACCATGCACCAATCTTGCACCTAAACTAACACTGTCTCCAAACAGATTGAAGCTAGATTCCATATGACACATAGGATCTAGGAGTTCTATCGGGTGCATCAAAATTAAATTCTGAGAATATGGTATGTTCCATGCGAACCTTACACCTATCTTTCATCAAGATTAGCACTATCTCCAAACAAAGCAAACTGAGCTTCCACTTGAGCCCCTTTACCCAGGAGTATCTTCGGGTGCATCCAAAATGGTTTCTTAGCCTATGATGCATTAGGCGCAAACTGTGTACCTATCTTGCACCAAAACTAACTCTGTCTCCAAACAGACCAAAGCGAGATTCTATTTGACACATGTCATCTAGGAGTTCTATTGGGGTGTGTCTAAATGGATTTCTTAGCATATGGTATGTTCCATGCAAACCGTGCACCTATCTTGCATCAAGATTAGCACTATCTCCAAATAGATCGAACCAACCTACCAATTGAGCCTCTTCACATAGGATTATCATCGGGTGCTTCCATAATGGTTTCTGAGCCTATGGTGCATTATGCGCAAACCATGCACCAATCTTGCACCTAAACTAACACTGTCTCCAAACAGATTGAAGCTAGATTCCATATGACACATAGGATCTAGGAGTTCTATCGGGTGCATCAAAATTAAATTCTGAGAATATGGTATGTTCCATGCGAACCTTACACCTATCTTTCATCAAGATTAGCACTATCTCCAAACAAAGCAAACTGAGCTTCCACTTGAGCCCCTTTACCCAGGAGTATCTTCGGGTGCATCCAAAATGGTTTCTTAGCCTATGATGCATTAGGCGCAAACTGTGTACCTATCTTGCACCAAAACTAACTCTGTCTCCAAATAGACCAAAGCGAGAATCCATATGACACATGTCATCTAGGAGTTCTATTGCGATGCATCCAAATAGATTTCTTAGCATATGGTATGTTCCTTGAAAACCGTGCACCTATCTTGCATCAAGATTAGCACTATCTCCAAACAGATCGAACCGACCTTCCACTTGAGCCTCTTCACCTAGGAGTACTATCGGGTGCTTCCATAATGGTTTCCGAGCCTCTGGTGCATTATGCGCAAACCATGCACCAATCTTGCACCTAAACTGTCTCCAAACAGATTGAAGCGAGATTCCATATGACACACATGATCTAGGAGTTCTATCGGGTGCGTCCAAATTGATTTCTGAGAATACGGTACGTTCCATGCAAACCGTACACCTATCTTTCATCAAGATTGGCACTATCTCCAAACAGACCGAACCGAGCTTTCGCTTGAGCCTCTTCACCTAGGAGTACCATTGGGAACTTCCACAACGAGTTCTGAGCCTATGGTGCACTGGACACAAACCATGCAACTATCTTGCACCGAAACTAAATATTAACTGGACTGAAGCGAGATTCCATATGATACACTTCATCTAGTAGTTCCATCGGGTGCATCTACAGCTCCATCGGGTGTGTCCAAATTGATTTCTGAGCATATGGTATGTTCCATGCAAACCGTACACCTATCTTGCATCAAGATTAGAACTATCTCCAAACAGACAGAACTAAGATTCCACATGTGCCTCTTCACCAAGGAGTACCATCGCGTGCGTCCAAAATAGTTTCTTAGCCTATGGTGCATTAGGCACAAACCGTGTACCTATCTTGTGTAACACTCCTAGTGTTAGCTTGCATGTTAACCATGAGCATTGCATCAACATAAGCATCATCATGCTCATTCATAAGCATCTATCATGATCACATGTCATCTTAGGTATACCATGTATGATTGAATTGCTTGTGTGACTTGAATTGAGTGACTATAAGGGGTAACCAATATAAACAAGTGTACATTGTCTTCCAAAATACTTCAATCATGTTTAGAATATCATTTTGAACAAAGTTCATGTTGAAGGTTTTGGCCAAAAATGCCCCTAGGTTAGGGTTAACCCTAGAATGGCTTAATTGACCCCCTAGACCCCATTTTAAAGATGTTTTATGAAACTGGAGTTAGAGGCCTTGCATGTCTTTGACACCTGAAACAAAGTTGTAGAGAATTTGATAAGCTACAAAAGCTATGTTGATGTCTTTTCATGAAAAAGCTTGGAACACATCCAAAAGTCACTCACAAGCCAAAAATCAGGGCTGATTTCATACTTAACCGAATTTGGCTAAGTGTTGGATCACGCAGTTTCGACCAAGGGTTGTTTGGAGCCTTGTAGTTTGAAATCTAGACCGAGTTGGACTTTCATCTTGTAACCAAAGTTGTAGAACTCGTGTAGCTCTGTCCAAAGGAACAAGTTGGAGCCAAAACCACCGAGTGAGCTGAGAGTAAAACGCCGGTGAACTTTGGGTTTCAGACACGGTCGACGACGACTGAATATTGCGATTCAGTTTCGTCAGTCGCCGGCCGGCCGACGCGTGGATGACCCGTGGCGGCCGTACGTCGACGGCGACCCCGCCTGTCAGCCCTGGCGCCTTCACTTGGACGCCACGACGCCACCCCGAGCCCCGGCCGTCCTCATTTCGCCTCTCCAGCGCTCTCTCCCTTTTCCATTTCGCCTCGGCGAGCTCCGCCGTGGAACAGCCGCGTCGCCCGAGCTCTTCTCGCCGTCTCCGGCCAAGCCAGCCCGCCAAAAGCTTCGCCAGAGCCTCTTCTACCCAGGCGTCACCTCCTTGGCCATTGTCGGGCACGGGTAAGGCGGCATTGCCGAGCTCCGAGCAGCTCTTCCTCGCCGGAGTTCCGCTCGAGCTCACCGGCAACGTGGCCAGGCTTCTCTGCTCCACCATTTTCCTCCATTCTTGTTCCTACCGTTTCCCCTTGGTTCACTGATGCTCGGCATGACGCTCTACCATGACGCCATTGCCTAGATCTGCCGGCGTATCGCCGCGCAGCGCCGCCGCTCCGCCATTCCCGACGGCGAGCACCCTAGAGTCCAGTAGAGCGCGCGTAATGTAGGTCAACAGAGTCGCCTTGATGAGAGGAACACGTAGGTGCCCTTGGATCCGGCCGAGACCTCGTCGTCGTCGAGCTTTGCCGGCGACGAGCATCTCCCCTGTCCCCGTCTCACTGACGCGTGGGTCCCGGATGTCAGCCTCTCTGTGTCACCCCCTCTGGTTCACTGTTGTGCAGAGCCAAAGCTGTTTTTATAAAATTCATATCTGGAGTTTTAGAGATCCAAATGCGGTGATTCCAATTTTGCTAGGTTCCAGCAGAATTCTAGTTTTTAATAAAAATATGAAACTTGCCATGTTTTTTGCAGAAATAAATAGATATAAATTAATCTTGGCTTTTCAGTGGGTAATTTTATCTTGAGATCTATTGATCTGCTGGCCATGCAAATTTGGGAAGTTGTTACTTATGTTATGATTAGGCTCTGATAAATTGTTCATGATTTTTGGAAGCCTGGTTGGGAAGTTAAAATTTATCCTTGCTTAAATAGGAGAATATTGTGGTATTTTTGATAATTAAATTATAACTCTTTTTGTGGTGAAACTTACGGAGTGTTGTACTTCTGTGTGGACAAAGCTAGGAAAAATCTGAAATCTGTTGTTTGACACTTTTTGATAGGGTTTCACATTTATGCCTTGCATGCCTTTACTAGCTTGTTATTTTTATACCTCACAATGTGTACATGCAAATGTTCTGAAAATTTTACAGTGACCTTATGTTAGCATAAGTATCTTGCTGTAATTTTCTTAGAATTTTTGGAACACTTGGAGTATATGTTCATTAAATCACCTTAATAATTAAATAAATAGAAAAGGTGATGATAGAAATAGTTTTAGACCTTGCCATAATGTTTTCTGGTGTTTCTTAGATATGTTCTATCTACTGGTGCAATTAGATTGTTCCTTTGATACATTCTTAATATGTGCAAAATATTATTTTAGCTATTTTTGCCTTTCCTAGAGCATTTCTGTGCAGCTGATAGCAATTGATTAAGAACTATTTGAAGATTTTGTTTTCTGGGAAGCTTGTCTACAACAAACTTGTAGCTAACTTACTGATCTAATTAGTGTCCAAATTTCATGACATTTGGTTGAGTAGTTTAAAAGTTATGCATGTTGCAAGTAGCTGCTGCAAAGTGCTTGCTCTCTGGATTTTCCAGAGCAGCCAGCCAACTTTGTAGGATTTAGCATATTTCGGTTGGGAATCATGCTGGGATGTCTAAAGGTAAATTGAAGGTAATTTGCTAAGCTTTCCATAAAGTGCTTACTTGCTTAGTTTGGTTGACAGATGCTTGAGCTATGGCAGAAACTGGTGACTGGTTGGTTTGTTTACTAAACCAGTAGCTGAGTAGGAGTAGCTAGAAATGTTTAACTTGTCTATTTAGTCTCTCTACCAGAGAAGAAGTATGCACTGGCTTGTTATTCCATGATTCACTTAATCTTGGAAGTTTGCACTCATGTTATACCTTGTTTTATGTCTATTTGGCTCCTCATCATGACATCATGCATCATATGTGCATTCCCTATATTCATCTCCTTGTCATGCATCCATAGGTGTACCCAAGGGTGTGACGGTGCTGGAGTTCGAGTTGCCGGAGCCGGAAGGACATCAAGGGGAGCTACCTCAAGGAGCTGAGGAGGAGGACTTGCCAGAGTGCCCTGACCATCGTCCCTCTACCTACGTTGAAGGCAAGCCCCGGAGCATTATAAGCCTCCTACTATTTTATTATCATGTTTAGCTATCAAATGACTATGGTTATATATTGTTGCATTAAGTGGTAGGAGTTGATATGACACCCTTGCTGCATAATGACTACCTTGTCCACTTCATACCTTAGCAAAAGTAGGTCTAGGATCGAAGGAATGCTTAGCCATGCTTAGCTCGGTAGAAGCCGGGTGATTTCCTGTCACCTGCGAGAGTTAGGTGGATGATGATCACGGTTGGCTATATTTGCTATCGTGGAAATAACCATGTGCTAACAATGAATTTGAGACCGGGTGGGTTGACGATAGTGCAGCAACAAGGCATGGAGGTCTTGGGTGTGAATCTATCCCCGTCTGAGTCGTTTAAGGACCGAATCGCTGTACGTCCCCGTGTCATGTTGAACGCATGCCTATCACTTAGTTGGCCGGATAAGTCGTTCCGACCGCGAAGCCTACGAGTGCAACTCCGGCCGGATACCCCGTTCTGTATGAGTGCGCACCCCGGTTGGTAGCAAGTATGTGCGGGGAGTCAATGGCGTAAGACCGAGGTGTCAGGTTAGAGTCCTGACCCTGGCAGATTGGCGGTCCCTGGGGGTGCGGCGCTGGGCGGACCCGCGAATTGGTCCGGAGTTGTGCTAAAGGTGATCCGAGCTGCCGTCATGAAGTATGCTTGGGTGAGTGTTAGGAATACCCCTCCAACTGGATAGGAATCGATTCGAATCGCCGTCTCTCCCGGATAGTGAGAACTTGACTTGGGCAGCGGCAACGTAGAATTCACTAAATAAACTTAATGGTTATGATGAGAATGATGATGGCTATGTGATAATCCAGATATGGTTATTATTGTAATGCTTAAAGACTCAAGTGTATGCTTAGAGTAGGTGCTAATCTAGTGGATAGTTGCTAAGTGATGAACTTGCTGCTGAATTATAATACATGAATTACTTACAACAAAGGCTTTTATGCAAAAAGGTGAGTCAAACCAGCCCACAAAGATCAGCCTTGCATACTCCTTGGTGTCACTTTATTTCTGGTTTATGACGGGTAAGTCTAGCTGAGTACATCCTCGTACTCAGGGTTTTATTTACCCCTGTTGCAGATGATGTCGTCTATCACGGCTACTGCGCTAACTGTCATCACCCAGCTGCGGATGATGAATAGATCATGGGCGTGATCACCTCCTTTATCTTCAGTTGTGCTTTTGTTGGGACTTGACCATGGAACTGGCATGTATTATAAACTGAGTTGGTGTTGCTTCAAAACTACTTTGTTTCCGCTACTGCTATGGTTTGTAATAACCTCTTTAAACTCTGATGTGTTGTAAAACTATGTTCTGTGATGAATGTTGTAATCTGTGATGGTGATGCTTGATCATGTACGATCTTGGTTGTATGGTTGGTTGAATCGAGGTCTTTTGAGATTTCGTCGGACTACCGGGTTTATATGGATTCAAGTCCATTGGCTTGACTGCTTTTGTGGTCGCTAATTCACTTGAGTTCTTATAAATTGGACGGTTCTGTTACAGCTGGCATCAGAGCAAGATTAAGCATTTAACCATCATAGATGTATTTAAAAATAAATGAATTTGGTTTTCCTAAGCTAATTTGGCAAAATTAGGCTATATGTAGGGCTGTTTTAAAAATGTTTTGATAACCTATACCATGCCAGTGGTCATACCCTTTATGCCCATATAAGGACTCCTAGGTGGCTTAATATTACTAACATGGGGGTTTTTCTTTTCGTCGTCCATATGGCGTGTAATTATATGGATACCGCTTACTTAAGTGGTAATGAATGGATCACATACCTCTACGCCATGGTAAGCATTGTTTATTTTCTTTCGTCGTCCATACGGCGTGAAATTGTATGGATGCCACTTGCTTGAGTGGTAATGTATTGATCTATATGCCTCTACGCTACGGTAAGTGTGAGCTGTGAGAGCATGACCGTCCAATCGTCGGTCTAGGGGAGTGTTAGCTGTGGTTACTGGAATATTTACATGTTTCACACATGTATATATGAAGGTACTTAATTGTGGGTAGTAGGTACAGCCATGTATACATATTTGATGTATATGTGGGTGTATCCAAATGGGTAGTGTGCTGCGATGTATGTTCGGGAATATATATCGGAGTACCTAGCTTGATTGTTGATAATTGGTTTTACATTTCTGCAATTATACAATTGTGGGGTTGGGCTGAAATGAAATCTTTTGCAGGTACACTAACAACGAAACGTGTAGACCGTGTAGTTGCGTATAAAGAGTGCACGTATGTATGCCACCGACTATACCGTTAGAACTTTCTTCTAGGAATGGAAGGGCGTATGGAACGTGCATGCATCATGAATCATTCATACATTCTATATGCAATACATGGGTATTAAAACTCTGAAATTATATCTATTTATCTCTCCTTGTAATTAATCTCCCTTACTCAAATGTGGTCTTTCTACAGATGGCAGCCCCGCACGCAAGTGAAACTTTCCTCGACATGTTTGGCACTCCTACTTTGTTGTGGAGGGTGCTAAGTTCAGTTGGATATGAGGAACCACCTAAATATACTTGGACCGAGTCTGAGCATGCAGGAGCCTTACCTTGGGTAGATGTCCAAATTACAGTTCCCCCTTGTCCAAATAACCCACAGTGGCTAGGTTGGATAGTTGAGTGTGATGGCCAAACTCCTTGGGAGGGTGCCCAAGTAGCAGCCCTAGAGGTTTTGCTAGAAATATGTCAAGAGTTTGGTGATGAGTTAGTGAATGGCCCAGCGGGATCCATCCCCAGAGTGAGTGTGACTGACACCTTTGTGTCCCAGATAGAGAATGAGTCCTTAGAGATGAGGGAAATATTGCTAGGATATAGCTCTAGCCCTGCCATGAGTGCCATGCTAGCGGTACTTAAGCTGCACTATGTACGCCAGGACACCTACATAGAGGCCATGTTAGCGCTCCAACGAGCTCAGGTTGGGCAGCGCAAACTACGCAAGAGAGTGCGCAAGCACCGCAAGGCTTTTATGGATGCACAAGCTGAAATCCAAAACTATCACACTGCTTTGCAAGCCCGCCGCAATCAAGTTGCGAACGCAGTTAGAGAGCGCAATGAAGCACAAGCCCGCATGATGCAAATGACTAGAGAGAGAGATGAGGCTATGCGCTTGGCTGAAAATAGAGAAGCTGCTAGAGTTAGAGCTTTGTTCCATGCTGAAATGAGAGAGGAAGAGCTGATTACTAGGATCGCGGAGCTGCAATTAGATGTCCACCGCTTAAATAATATCATAAATCCAATTCCACATCCAGCCCCTTTAAATCATGAAGAAGCTCCTAGTGAGGAAGATCAGGATGATGGCATCATTTCTAATGGAGAATCCGAGGAAGATATGTAGCCTAGCGATGATGTTATGATCATGTATCAGTTTCCATCTCTTTGTGCAATGGACATGTAATCTGAATTTTAGTTGAGACTCTATGTATTTGGCCATGGTGCCCCTCCTGTAAACCCTTAAGTTGTGACAATAACTCTATGTAACCCTATGCACTTATTTGTGATGCTCCATGTTTAATGTTGAGCTGAAATAATTCTCTGCAATGTCTTTAATCTTTGAGAAGGTGTGGCTGTGAGTGATCGCGGGATTAACCAAGTGTCATGGCAGATATTTTCTTATTGTACATGGAATACTGCGGCTTGAATTATGTGAATTTACTTCATTAAATACCGTATGGCAGCAATTGAAGTTCATGACAATTATATCTGTCGCCTGAAACAATCGCTTGGTATGCCTTGTGCAGATGGCTCGCAATACTCACTCCGGTCACAACGAGGTGCCACCGCCACCACCTCCTCCCCCGCCTACGCCTACTGAGCTATTGGCAGCTCTTGTTGAGGGTCAGTGTATGCTCAATGAGGCTATGCAAACTATGGCGCAGCAGAACCGGGTGGTCGCCATGCCTGCCAAGGCGGAGAGGCAAATCAGTACAGCAGTTTCAAGGATTTCCAGGACACCAAGCCGCCGCTTTTCAAGGAGGCTGTTGAACCTCTAGAAGCTGATGAGTGGCTTAACACTCTTGAACAGAAATTCCGGTTGCTAAGGTTAACCGAAGAGCTAAAAGCAGAATATGCAGCCCACCAGTTGGAGGGCAAAGCGGGTGTTTGGTGGAGTCATTACAGGACCAGCTTGCCTGCCAATGCTGTTGTAAACTGGGACCAGTTCACAACTGCTTTCAGGAACACTTATATTCCACAAGGCTTAATGACTATCAAACACACCGAGTTCATGAACCTGACGCAAGGCACTAAAAGCTTGACTGAATATCTTCATGCTTTTAATAATTTGTCTCGCTATGCTCCTGAGATGGTTGACACCGAAGTCAAGAAGCTCGCTAGTTTCAAGAGGGTTGGGACCCAAGTTGTCCAAGAACATGGCTGGTAACAAGAGTACCACCTTTAATGAGTTTGCGAGTGATGCATTGACTCAAGAGAACTCCAATGCCGTGTATGCCGCGTCCAAGAACCGCAAGAGGGCCTATGAGGCAGGTGCTTCACAGTCCAAGGCTCCGGTGGCAAGCAAACCAGCCTATCGCCCACCCAATGCCGTGACGAGGTACAGGCCGCCACAAAAAAAGCCTAATGTGAAGACGGGAGTGCACAAGTCCTTCACAGTTGCTCTCCCAAGAGGTGCCACGGGTCAAGGAAGTCCCAAGTCTCCTCTTGATAACCGTCCCTGCTTCAATTGCAAACAAGTTGGTCACTGGGCGAGACATTGCCCTTATCCTAAGAGAAATGCTGCGGCTGGAGGCAATAACCGTATGGGTCGTGTGCACTACACCACGGTTGAAGAAATTCCAGAAGGTGAAGCAGTCACCGCTGGTATGTTCCTTGTAAATCAACACCCTGCAGTTGTCTTGTTTGATTCTGGAGCTTCACATTCGTTTATGAGTCAAACATTCGCATCTAAGCATGGGCAACATGTAATCGACCTTGATAGTGGAAAATTTTGCATTAGTGCTGCTGGTAACCAAATTGCTACAAACCAAGTAGTGAGGGATGTACAAATTGCCATAGAAGGGCATAATTATTCAGCAAATCTTGTGATCTTACCGGGCTTGGGAATAGATGTTATCCTAGGAATGAAATGGATGAGTGATCATGGAGTGTTAATAGACACTTCAACTAGGGTCATCATGTTGAGGGAGCCTGATAGTGAGGAAGCTTTCTTAGTTCAACTCCCTAGAAGCAATGACATCCGTCACGCGGCCAATGCTATTCGACCACTCACTATAGCAGAAATTCCGGTAGTGTGTGAGTTTCCGGATGTTTTTCCAGAAGACCTGCCCGGGTTACCGCCGGACAGAGACATTGAGTTTAAAATTGATCTAATTCCGGGTACCGCACCTATCTCTAGAAGGCCCTATCGAATGCCACCCAATGAGTTGGCAGAGTTGAAAAAGCAATTGCAAGAACTGCTTGAGAAAGGTCTTATTCGGCCTAGCTATTCTCCATGGGGTTGACCGGCTCTCATTGTCAAGAAGAAGGACAAGTCTCTACGTATGTGTGTAGACTATCGTCCGCTGAATGCCGTGACTATCAAAAACAAGTATTCACTGCCTCGCATTGATATCCTGTTTGATCAATTAGCCAAGGCTAAAGTATTCTCCAAGATTGATCTGAGATCTGGGTATCATCAAATCAAGATCTGACCTGAAGACATTCCTAAAACGGCTTTCTCTACCAGGTATGGGTTGTATGAGTATTTAGTCATGTCCTTTGGTCTGACTAATGCCCCTGCTCATTTCATGTACCTGATGAATTCGGTGTTCATGCCTGAACTGTATAAGTTTGTGGTGGTGTTCATCGATGATATATTGGTGTATTCTGAAAATGCACAAGAACATGAGAAGCACCTTCGGATTGTACTCACTAGATTGCGAGAACATCAGCTCTATGCCAAGTTCAGCAAGTGTGAGTTTTGGCTGAAGAAAGTGCCTTTCTTAGGCCATATTTTATCCGAAGAGGGTATTTCTGTTGACCCGTCAAAGGCACAAGAGGTTCTAGACTGGAAGGCCCCGACTTCAGTGCACGAAGTCCGGAGTTTTCTCGGTCTAGCGGGTTACTATCGGCGCTTTATTCCGGACTTTTCCAAAATAGCTAAACCTATGACCAAGCTACTACAAAAAGATGTGAAGTTTGTGTGGTCCGAAGAGTGTGAAGTTGCTTTCAACACTTTACGCCATTTGCTGACCACCGCTCCCGTTCTGGCGCAGCCTGACATTGAAAAGCCATTTGATGTCTTTTGTGATGCATCTGGCACTGGCCTAGGTTGTGTGCTTATGCAAGAGGGCCGAGTTATTGCCTATGCTTCTCGGCAGCTGAGGAAACATGAAGCCAACTACCCTACTCATGATCTAGAGTTAGCAGCAGTTGTACATGCACTGAAGCTTTGGAGACATTATCTGTTGGGTAATCTATGTCACATCTACACTGACCATAAGAGCCTCAAATATATATTCACTCAGCCCGAATTGAACATGAGACAAAGAAGATGGTTGGAGTTGATAAAAGACTACAATTTAGAAGTACACTATCATCCAGGCAAAGACATTGTTGTAGCTGATGCTCTCAGCCGGAAACAACATGTTAGACCACTCCTAGAGGAAGGCTTCAATTTATTGCATCCTGTGGTCCTGCACAACATCATAGTCAGCTGCTCATTAGAGAGTCAAATCATAGAGCTCCAAAAATCTGATCCTGGTATTTTTCATATAAAAAGAAAAATGCAAGAGCAAGACACCAAGCATTTCAAGGTAGATGAGAAAGGTGTACTGTGGTTTGACGATCAACTAGTTGTACCCAAAGACCGTGACCTACGCAACAAGATCTTAGAAGAAGCTCATTCTTCCAAGCTGTCCATTCATCCGGGCAGTAGCAAAATGTACCAAGACTTGAGACCTCGTTTCTGGTGGACCAAAATGAAGAAACAGATAGCAGCTTATGTTGCTAGGTGTGATACTTGCTGCAGGGTGAAGGCAGTTCACCTCAAACCTGCAGGATTATTGCAACCCTTGTCGGTTCCAGGTTGGAAGTGGGAAGAAATCAGCATGGATTTCATTGTTGGACTTCCCCTTACTCAAAAAGGACACAACTCTATATGGGTAATTGTTGACCGTTTAACCAAGTCAGCTCATTTTATTCCTGTACACTCTACATACCGGCCATCCGACTATGCTGAGTTGTACTTCTCTGAGATAGTTAAATTGCACGGAGTGCCTCGCACTATTATCTCTGATAGAGGTCCTCAGTTCACTGCCCGCTTTTGGGAGCATCTGCATTCACTCCTTGGTACAAAATTGGTTCGCAGTTCAGCCTATCATCCCCAAACCTCCGGTCAAACTGAGCGTGTGAATCAAATTCTAGAGGATATGTTAAGGGCCTGTGTTATATCTGCCAAGGGTGCATGGGAGAAATGGTTACCCTTAGCTGAATTCTCATATAACAATAGTTATCAAGAGAGTATCCAAATGGCTCCTTTCGAAGCTTTGTATGGCCACAAATGTTGAACCCCTTTAAACTGGGTCGAACCTGGTGAAAGGAGGTACTACGGAATTGACTTTGTCAAGGAAGCCGAAAAGCAAGTTCTCCTGATCCAGCAACACATGAGAGCCGCCCAAGCTAGGCAGAAAAGCTATGCTGACCGAAGAAGAAAGCCAATCGAGTTTGAAGTAGGTGACTTTGTGTACCTAAAGGTATCGCCCATGAAAGGAGTGAACCGCTTTGCGTTAAAAGAAAGCTTGCCCCTAGGTATGTGGGTCCCTACCAAATCATTGAGAAGAGTGGTAAGGTAGCTTACAAAGTGCAACTACCTCCCAAAATGAGAGCTATTTTCCCGGTATTCCACGTATCTCAACTTAAGAAATGTCTTCGTGTGCCCGAAGAGAGGGTTGAATCAAGAGATATCAAGTTGCAGTCAGACCTATCTTATGAGGAAAAGCCTGTACAAGTTCTTGATGTCAAAGAACGAGTTACTCGTGGAAAAGTGATCAAACTTTTTAGAATTTGTGGAACCGTCAAAATGAGAGAGATGCCACTTGGGAAAGGGAAGACTATTTACAAGTAACTTATCCCTCATTCTACGAAAAGTGGTACGTCTTTCAAATCTCGGGATGAGATTTTTGTAAGGGGGGAGGGCTGTAACACTCCTAGTGTTAGCTTGCATGTTAACCATGAGCATTGCATCAACATAAGCATCATCATGCTCATTCATAAGCATCTATCATGATCACATGTCATCTTAGGTATACCATGTATGATTGAATTGCTTGTGTGACTTGAATTGAGTGACTATAAGGGGTAACCAATATAAACAAGTGTACATTGTCTTCCAAAATACTTCAATCATGTTTAGAATATCATTTGGAACAAAGTTCATGTTGAAGGTTTTGGCCAAAAATGCCCCTAGGTTAGGGTTAACCCTAGAATGGCTTAATTGACCCCCTAGACCCCATTTTAAAGATGTTTTATGAAACTGGTGTTAGAGGCCTTGCATGTCTTTGACACCTGAAACAAAGTTGTAGAGAATTTGATAAGCTACAAAAGCTATGTTGATGACTTTTCACGAAAAAGCTTGGAACTCTTCAAAATGTCACTCACAAGCCAAAAATCAGGGCTGATTTCATACTTAACCGAATTTGGCTAAGTGTTGGATCACGCAGTTTCGACCAAGGGTTGTTTGGAGCCTTGTAGTTTGAAATCCAGACCGAGTTGGACTTTCATCTTGTAACCAAAGTTGTAGAACTCGTGTAGCTCTGTCCAAAGGAACAAGTTGGAGCCAAAACCACCGAGTGAGCTGAGAGTAAAACGCTGGTGAACTTTGGGTTTCAGACACGGTCGACGACGACTGAATCGTGCGATTCAGTTTCGTCAGTCGCCGGCCGGCCGACGCGTGGATGACCCGTGGCGGCCGTATGTCGACGGCGACCCTGCCTGTCAGCCCCGGCGCCTTCACTTGGACGCCACGACGCCACCCCGAGCCCCGGTCGTCCTCATTTCGCCTCTCCAGCGCTCTCTCCCTTTTCCATTTCGCCTCGGCGAGCTCCGCCGTGGAACAGCCGCGTCGCCCGAGCTCTTCTCGCCGTCTCCGGCCAAGCCAGCCCGCCAAAAGCTTCGCCAGAGCCTCTTCTACCCCGGCGTCACCTCCTTGGCCATTGTCGGGCACGGGTAAGGCGGCATTGCCGAGCTCCGAGCAGCTCTTCCTCGCCGGAGTTCCGCTCGAGCTCACCGGCAACGTGGCCAGGCTTCTCTGCTCCACCATTTTTCTCCACTCTTGTTCCTACCGTTTCCCCTTGGTTCACTGATGCTCGGCATGACGCTCTACCACGACGCCATTGCCTAGATCCGCCGGCGTATCGCCGCGCAGCGCCGCCGCTCCGCCATTCCCGACGGCGAGCACCCTAGAGTCCAGTAGAGCGCGCGTAATGTAGGTCAACAGAGTCGCCTTGATGAGAGGAACACGTAGGTGCCCTTGGATCCGGCCGAGACCTCGTCGTCGTCGAGCTTTGCCGGCGACGAGCATCTCCCCTGTCCCCGTCTCACTGACGCGTGGGTCCCGGATGTCAGCCTCTCTGTGTCACCCCCTGTGGTTCACTGTTGTGCAGAGCCAAAGCTGTTTTATAAAATTCATATCTGGAGTTTTAGAGATCCAAATGTGGTGATTCCAATTTTGCTAGGTTCCAGCAGAATTCTAGTTTTTAATAAAAATATGAAACTTGCCATGTTTTTGCAGAAATAAATAGATATAAATTAATCTTGGCTTTTCAGTGGGTAATTTTATCTTGAGATCTATTGATCTGCTGGCCATGCAAATTTGGGAAGTTGTTACTTATGTTATGATTAGGCTCTGATAAATTTTCATGATTTTTGGAAGCCTGGTTGGGAAGTTAAAATTTATCCTTGCTTAAATAGGAGAATATTGTGGTATTTTTGATAATTAAATTATAACTCCTTTTGTGGTGAAACTTGCTGAGTGTTGTACTTCTGTGTGGACAAAGCTAGGAAAAATCTGAAATCTGTTGTTTGACACTTTTTGATATGGTTTCACATTTATGCCTTGCATGCCTTTACTAGCTTGTTGTTTTTATACCTCACAATGTGTACATGCAAATGTTCTGAAAATTTTACAGTGACCTTATGTTAGCATAAGTATCTTGCTGTAATTTTCTTAGAATTTTTGGAACACTTGGAGTATATGTTCATTAAATCACCTTAATAATTAAATAAATGGAAAAGGTGATGATAGAAATAGTTTTAGACCTTGCCATAATATTTTCTGGTGTTTCTTAGATATGTTCTATCTACTGGTGCAATTAGATTGTTCCTTTGATACATTCTTAATATGTGCAAAATATTATTTTAGCTATTTTCGCCTTTCCTAGAGCATTTCTGTACAGCTGATAGCAATTGATTAAGAACTATTTGAAGATTTTGTTTTCTGGGAAGCTTGTCTACAACAAACTTGTAGCTAACTTACTGATCTCATTCGTGTCCAAATTTCATGACATTTGGTTGAGTAGTTTAAAAGTTATGCATGTTGCAAGTAGCTGCTGCAAAGTGCTTGCTCTATGGATTTTCCAGAGCAGCCAGCCAACTTTGTAGGATTTAGCATATTTCGGTTGGGAATCATGCTGGGATGTCTAAAGGTAAATTGAAGGTAATTTGCTAAGCTTTCCATAAAGTGCTTACTTGCTTAGTTTGGTTGACAGATGCTTGAGCTATGGCTGAAACTTGTGACTGGTTGGTTTGTTTACTAAACCAGTGGCTGAGTAGGAGTAGCTAGAAATGTTTAACTTGTCTATTTAGTCTCTCTACCAGAGAAGAAGTATGCACTGGCTTGTTATTCCATGATTCACTTAATCTTGGAAGTTTGCACTCATGTTATACCTTGTTTTATGTCTATTTGGCTCCTCATGATGACATCATGCATCATATGTGCATTCCCTATATTCATCTCCTTGTCATGCATCCATAGGTGTACCCAAGGGTGTGACGGTGCTGGAGTTCGAGTTGCCGGAGCCGGAAGGACAGCAAGGGGAGCTACCTCAAGGAGCTGAGGAGGAGGACTTGCCGGAGTGCCCTGACCATCGTCCCTCTACCTACGTTGAAGGCAAGCCCCGGAGCATTATATGCCTCCTACTATTTTATTATCATGTTTAGCTATCAAATGACTATGGTTATATATTGTTGCATTAAGTGGTAGGCGTTGATATGACACCCTTGCTGCATAATGACTACCTTGTCCACTTCATACCTTACCAAAAGTAGGTCTAGGATCGAAGGAATGCTTAGCCATGCTTAGCTCGGTAGAAGCCGGATGATTTCCTGTCACCTGCGAGAGTTAGGTGGATGATGATCACGGTTGGCTATATTTGCTATCGTGGAAATAACCATATGCTAACAATGAATTTGAGACCGGGCGGGATGACGATAGTGCAGCAACAAGGCATGGAGATCTTGGGTGTGAATCTATCCCCGTCTGAGTCGTTTAAGGACCGAATCGTTGTACGTCCCCGTGTCATGTTGAATGCATGCCTATCACTTAGTTGGCCGGATAAGTCGTTCCGACCGCGAAGCCTACGAGTGCAACTCCGGCCGGATACCCCATTCTGTATGAGTGCGCACCCCGGTTGGTAGCAAGTATGTGCGGGGAGTCAATGGCGTAAGACCGAGGTGTCAGGTTAGAGTCCTGACGCTGGCAGATTGGCGGTCCCTGGGGGTGCGGCGCTGGGCGGACCCGCGAATTGGTCCGGAGTTGTGCTAAAGGTGATCCGAGCTGCCGTCATGAAGTATGCTTGGGTGAGTGTTAGGAATACCCCTCCAGCTGGATAGGAATCGATTCGAATCGCCGTCTCTCTCGGATAGTGAGAACTTGACTTGGGCAGCGGCAACGTAGAATTCACTAAATAAACTTAATGGTTATGATGAGAATGATGATGGCTATGTGATAATCCGGATATGGTTATTATTGTAATGCTTAAAGACTCAAGTGTATGCTTAGAGTAGGTGCTAATCTAGTGGATAGTTGCTAAGTGATGAACTTGCTGCTGAATTATAATACATGAATTACTTACAACAAAGGCTTTTATGCAAAAAGGTGAGTCAAACCAGCCCACAAAGATCAGCCTTGCATACTCCTTGGTGTCACTTTATTTCTGGTTTATGACGGGTAAGTCTAGCTGAGTACATCCTCGTACTCAGGGTTTTATTTACCCCTGTTGCAGATGATGTCGTCTATCACGGCTACTGCGCTAACTGTCATCACCCAGCTGCGGATGATGAATAGATCATGGGCGTGATCACCTCCTTTATCTTCATTGTGCTTTTGTTGGGACTTGACCATGGAACTGGCATGTATTATAAACTGAGTTGGTGTTGCTTCAAAACTACTTTGTTTCCGCTACTGCTATGGTTTGTAATAACCTCTTTAAACTCTGATGTGTTGTAAAACTATGTTCTGTGATGAATGTTGTAATCTGTGATGGTGATGCTTGATCATGTATGATCTTGGTTGTATGGTTGGTTGAATCGAGGTCTTTTGAGATTTCGTTGGACTACTGGGTTTATATGGATTCAAGTCCATTGGCTTGACTGCTTTTGTGGTCGCTAATTCACTTGAGTTCTTATAAATTGGACGGTTCTGTTACATCTTGCACCGAAACTAACACTATCTCAAAAGAGACCGAAGTGAGATTCTATATGACAAACGTCATCTAGGAGTTCTATTGGGTGCTTCCAAATATATTTCTAAGCATATGGTATGTTCGATGCAATTCGTGCACCTATCTTGCATAGATTAGCACTATCTCTAAACAAAGCAAACTAAGCTTCCACTTGAGCCCCTTTACCCAGGAGTATCATCGGGTGCATCCAAAATGATTTCTTAGCCTATGACGCATTAGGCGCAAACTGTGTACCTATCTTGCACCAAAATTACCTCTGTCTCCAAATAGACCTAAGCGAGATTCTATATGACACATGTCATCTAGGAGTTCTATTGGGTGCGTCCAAATGGATTTCTTAGCATATGGTATGTTCCATGCAAACCTGCACCTATCTTGCGTCAAGATTAGCACTATCTCCAAACAGATCGAACCAACCTTCCACTTGAGCCTCTTCACCTAGGATTCATCATCGGGTGCTTCCATAATGGTTTCTGAGCCTATGGTGCATTATGCGCAAACGATGCACCAATCTTCCACCTAAACTAACAATGTCTCCAAACAGATTGAAGCGAGATTCCAAATGACACACAGGATCTTGGAGTTCTATCGGGTGCGTCCAAATTGATTTCTGAGAATACGGTACGTTCCATGCAAACCGTACACCTATCTTTCATCAAGATTAGCACTATCTCCAAACAGACCGAACCGAGATTTTGCTTGAGCCTCTTCACCTAGGAGTACCATCGGGAACTTCCACAACAATTTCTGAGCCTATGGTGCACTGGGCACAAACCATGCAACTATCTTGCACTGAAAATAAATACTATCTCCAACTGGACTGAAGCAAGATTCCATATGATACACTTCATCTAGTAGTTCCATCGGGTGCATCTACAGTTCCATCAGGTGTGTCGAAATTGATTTCGGAGCATATGGTATGTTCCATGCAAACCGTGCACCTATCTTGCATCAAGATTGGAACTATCTTCAAACAGACAGAACCAAGGTTCCACATGAGCCTCTTCACCAAGGAGTACCATCGCGTGCGTCCAAAATATTTATTAGCCTATGGTGCATTTGGCACAAACCGTGTACCTATCTTGCACCGAAGCTAACACTATGTCCAAAGAGATCGAAGTGAGATTCTATATGACACACATCATCTAGGAGTTCTATTGGGTGCTTCCAAATATATTTCTAAGCATATGGTACGTTCGATGCAATTCGTGCATCTATCTTGCTTCAAGATTAGCACTATCTCCAAACAAAGCAAACTGAGCTTCCACTTGAGCCCCTTTACCCAGAAGTATCATCGGGTGCATCCAAAATGGTTTCTTAGCCTATGATGCATTAGGCGCAAACTATGTACCTATCTTGCACCAAAACTAACTCTGTCTCCAAATAGACCAAAGCGAGAATCCATATGACACATGTCATCTAGGAGTTTGTTGACGGTCCTTAATGCTCACATTTAACCATCAACTAATCATGGAAAAGGATCCAAATGCAACCAACACCTAGACTTAGGGTTTTATCTGACAGAATTCCACGAGTTTTGGTGTTTGTCTATTTCTGCAGGGGGTTATCAGGAAATACGGAAGAAAGGCCCACACGTCGGGTTTACATAGAGATATTAACGTGCCGCGCAATTTTCTATCATCTAGAAGACTCCAGAAGCCACGGGACCGAACGGGAGACGTAACAGAGCCGGGCATAGGGCGCCCGCCCTCCCTTACTGGGCGCCCGCCCTCCCCCCTGGACCAATCAGGGCGAAGTTCGGGGATCATGCTCCACCGACCTAATACTTCAAGGAAAACCACACGATCAATGTCGGTTTGATCCGACGGCCCAGATTCACTTGAAGGGACTATAAAACCAGATCCCCCTGGCCCCTGGAGATCATACCTCTTCTACAGAATCAAAGCTAGGGTTTCAATTCTTCATCCAACTAGAGAGGATCCCTCTAGTTCTTCTAGTTCTACTTCTAGTTCATCTAGATCTAGTTCTAGTTCTAGTTCCTCTAGTTCTAGTTCTAGTTAGTTCTAGTTGTAATCTAGAAAATAGGGAGAGAGAAGAGGAGAGTAGAGGAGGAGCCGGATCTGTCGGATCTTCCTCAACATTATACTTTTGCAGCATCTGGTTCGTTCTTCATCATTCTCCAGGTTCTTCAATTCATAATTCCTGAGTTCTTTAATTACTTTTATTTACATTCAAGTTATTTATTGGATTCCCGCTTGCATCAAGTGCTCTAGTCTTTATAACGCTAGAGTAGTAATTAATAGATTAGACGTGGTGTTTAGTCTTGCGATTACCTGGAATTGCACCCAATCCCATGGATTGTTGTGGTAGCCCTAGGGTAGTGACAGCCCTAACGGTCGACGTATTCCACCACGTTCGTATCGGTGTTTGTAGGACCGTAGTCAGACCTTCCTAGCCCCCTTCTTATCTCTTTCTGTGGTTAGTGCTCTGATGTCCCGATATAAATAATCTTTGAAGTAATTCTTGATTCTTAGATCAACTAGAGAACTCTCAGGAAACTTCCTCTCTTCCCACCAAAAATAATCATATAGTTATCCTTGGGCGATCTTGGATCTTAATTAGTACACTCACGTTCCCTGTGGAAAATCGATACTCTGGAATACTCCCGGGTGAAAGCTACTTCGGTATCCGTGCGCTTGCGGATTTTTCTGTTTGCGTTTAAAATACCCAACAAGCTTTCTGGCGCCGTTGCCGGGGAACGGTAGCTGTGCTAGTTTCGAACCAAGTCGTCCGTGTATCCTTTTTCTTTTTTACCACACTCACCTTATCATTTTCACCATACCACATGGATTTCACTCTAAGCATTAATGAGCATGGAATTTATTTCATAGCCACTTCATTTACTCCATGCTCATATGCAACATCTTCTCAATCCATTGGTTTTTCCAACATCACCACATTCGAGATCTCCAGCCCCCTCATCCTTTCTATTTATAAAAACTTTAAAAGGGCGGTTGTCGATGCATGTGTCTATATTAAATATTGCAGATCTCGTTGAGTTGATCTTGATATAGGTCAGCGTTGGAGGGGAAACCACTTCGCCGACATAAATTGATGGTTTCCCAAGGACAAGCTTAGTGTCCTAAAATAATCACTGATCAGCTCGTAACATGAGCTTTTAATTATTTGCAACATTACCTTGTGTGTTGAGCATATAAGAATAATTGTAAAAAGATTCCTTTGGATATTCTTGTCACTAACCTTTCTAGGATTGGAGCAAGAAGATCGGATGAATGACAAGCACAAGGTATGTCCAACCAATCATCATACAACATTGAATTAAATTCATCCAAACTTGAATTTTGCAAAATTCAAGCTTGGGGGAGACTTTACATGAAACATCCTTTGCCATGTTGCTATGTTGGTTGTCCCTACCTTTGAGACATGCTCAATTTGTTAAATACTAATCACACTACTTCATCTCCACTTGAGTAGAACTCTATAAATGCTCTCATGCTACCTTTATTTGCTTTAGTATATGTCTAGGTTTGGAGTCGTTTCATTTATCTCTTAATTAAGCATGGTGCTTAGTTTAGGGCTGATGATCTTACTTCCAAGGGAGTTTAAATTAAGCATGATGCTTAGGTTAAAATGCCCTCCTAAATCAAATTAGACATGGTGTCTAGGTTGATCTTTGAGCCGATAGTATGCTATAGTAGATATTGGATATTTTGTTGGACTAACCCCTGCAGGAAAACTTTTAATATCGACCTGGGAAGTCCTGAGACAAACTCACATTGGAGATAAAGAGAGAGGCACATGAAGTTTAACAATTTACACAAGGAAGGCATAGCTCACAAGAGATGATCCCTAGAGGGTGCCACAAACACGATGCACAACCGCTAAGAGAGGAAAGCTTCCACAAGGTGATACTGTACCATCACTCTTCAAGTAAGGTAACATCTTAAGGTACTTGACTATCACTTTTATAAGCTTCTCCTTATTTCTGGCATTCACATGAATAAAAGAGACAAACATGTATGATCTACAACTCTAGATTAACCAAACCAATCGATTCAACATGTTTAGTCCTTCCACCTTTTTGATTCCACACTCCTAATCATATAGCTAAAATGTTGCACACTCAATCTTTGGAAGATATAAACAAAACATATATATAGATAGATTATCTTTCCATTAGGTTGAGCGATATGATCTGACAAATGTTTTAAATGTTACACACATGATCTTATTATCCATTAACTTTGTCTTGCTCACTATGCTTAAGGTTAGAGAGAACAAATACACTTTTGGCTCTGTTGGTGTTTTCCGCCAACAGGGCTCATGCACTTGATCTATGCCTTGTCTCTATGAGCAGATACACTTCGAGCAAAATATGAAGGACTTTTACAACTCCCAGACTCCACCAAGTGAAGAACCTAGATCTACGAGCACAAACACACTGGAGGTACTGGACACTCAGGCAATCACTACCCTAAAATGCCTGAGGAAGTAACTACTGGAGTAACCCCGTTGTGGAAGTAATTACTGACCTTCTGCCGGTCAAGAGAGGCGATCCAGGACACACCATCATCCTGATCTCCATCGGCATGGTGGACTTCCTAGAAGCACTCTGCGACTTTGGCTCTAGCGTCAACATTATGCTCCGGGTACTCTATGAAAAATTCTTTACACATCCTTTCCTAGAAACAACCATGTGTTTGCAGCTTGCAGATCAGACACTAAGTTTCCCAAAGGGAATATTGAAGAACCTCTACGTCCGAGTTGGTACCTTATACGCTCCAGCAGACTTCGTGGTGATAGAGACTGATACTAATGAGAGGGCACCCATCATCCTAGGGAGGCCATTCCTGAACACCTCGGGAGCTGTCATCTACGCTAGTGCTGCCAAGATCAGTTTCTACATCATGGGAAGGACGGAGACGTTTTCCTTCAAGAACAAGACTACACAAATCTTAGAGCAATCCTGACATGAACCAAGGAAGGACCAACAGGAGGAACAGGAACAAGCAAATATGCACCGAGTCAGCTAAGATGGTCACTGCAGTTCAAGGAGGTCAAGATCATCTATTTAAGTCACCGTTCCTGACCAAAAAGGACGACCCTGGCATGCCAAGCATCCAGTGCTCCATTAATGGATACTACTTCCAGAAGACGCTTTGCGACACCGGGTCAGGCATCAACATAATGGCCGCAGTCACCTATCAACTCCTATATGGAACCATGTTCCTAAAACCGACATACATTCACCTCCAGATGGCAGATCAGACATTCCAAAAGATTGAAGACAAGTACGATCCACCCATCATCCTTGGAAGACCGTTCCTCAGCACCGTTAAAGCAATCATCTACATTGGAACTGGAGAAGTCCACATGCATTTCCCCTCTGAGAAGGTACGCCGCTATTTTACTGACCCTAACTATATAGTTGAAGACTCTAAGCAGGTCAGGACAAGAAGAAGACGACGCAACCGCAACCAGAGGAGGCAAATCATCAAGGATGGATGGCCAGACTATGAAAGAGAAGTAGTAAGGTCTGAAGACATACAGCTTGAACAGAACTGTCCTGAGGAGACCGTAGCACCAAGTCAGGTGTGGAGAGAGAAGATAGTTATACATGAAGAGGAAGCACTGTCGGAACCACCGACTATGCCATCCAGCAAATCCCAGGACGACTGAGAAAACGGAGGGTCCCGTTCGGAGGACTTAAAAACACCGAACGCCTTGCCAAGAGGTAAACTTGGTAGTTATCTTTTTCCTTTCAATTATTTTAAAATAGTTTGCTTAGTTAATCAGGTTCACATCATCTTGAAAAGAAAATAAAAATAGTAAGCCCCATGTGATTATGCTCATGGCATAAAACCCATAAGTACATTCACTGTGGTGGCATAAAAATAAAATAAATATATTCCTGTCCTATAAAAATAAAAATATAAAAATAAATTTATGATCCTACTAAAGAGAGTAACATTTATTGAGGAGGCTTAACATGATAATGGCTAGGTATTTATGCTAACACTTAACCAGTTCCACAAAGGTTTGTTGTCTATTTGAGCTCCACAGAATTCAAGGATCAAGGAAGACTAGCAGACGGAGGACATCCTACTCACTGTCAGGGTGCTGTCGACATTCAAATACACCTCCGCCACCTGCTAGCTACATTAGAAGAAATTACGTCAAAATCCAGCTTGGGGGAGAGCACCCCCTTTTATCCAGCTAAGTGTTTATATTCGTGTTTATACTTTACTCTAATAATAAAAAGTTGCATAATCATAAAAAACCCAAATAAAGATTTTGTGCTTATATATATATCTTTGCTTAGTTTGCTAAATAAATAAATAAATAAAGTCTGCTATGAACCATCATGATAAGCTCTCACATGGAAATAATGAATAGTTGCTCTGCCATGACTAGTTCTCAAAATTGAAATCTCTCTCAAGTTTAGGCATCACTGTTATTAATTAAGATTTGCTCTAAACTTGAACTTGTGGGAAGAGTACTTGATCTAAAGTCTAAGTCGTTAACGGATATGATATGGGAAGGTTGAGCTGCTGTTTATCTGTTCCTAGAGATGCTAGAATTCTGGAGAATTTTATCTTTGAAAATCTTTAAAATATCACATGATGAGTTCCTGTATGATGAGAGTTTAAATTCCTACCACAGCCATATATACATGCTTGCTAGACTATGAGCCACACATTTACTTTTTACTGCTTATGAGCATTGAGTGTGGTCAAGCTTTGTAGACCCTTAGGAGCTTGTCATGTGGTTAAATCAAGATTCACTTCCACGTTCACTCATACATGCTGCTTCTACTCTGGAAGTACGCATCCACATACATCCACTCATTTGCATCTCCAAAACCATCCAAAAATATTCTACTCCTAATCTGGGAGAGAATAGCTAAAAACATTCTCCTATTTCTGTTTTCCCCTGTGAAATAAATGCTCAAGTTATCTTGGTTACTACCACTTGCTATATTATTTCAGGAGATGAGTGCTCTAATATAAAAAAAAGAGAAAGAATACGAGGAAATAAAAAGAGGCAAGTGCCCGGAACCTCGAAAGAAAAGAAAAAGTGAGACGAGAGGTAAAAATGGACAAGTGTCCGACAGTAGAATTAGGGGTACAAGATACCCACCTGAGAGAAAAGAAAAAGAAAATATAGAGCATCTCATTCTCCTCAAAAAGTTTCAAAAGAGCAAGAAAGGTATGTATCCCCTCAAAAGAGCACAAGTAGAATTAGACTTTCACCATTGTTATCACCATCATTACCATGGACCATTCATTCGCCACACATGCACATCTTGATTTGACTTATTGACTTGTTCTTCTGGATCCATGGTTTGACTATGCAATATATGTCTTGTAAGTATGTATTAGCTGTCTCCCACCTATGAGCTCCAGATATCAAAACCTTATTAGAGTAGGGTGAGAGAGAAGAATGTCACTATGCCTTATACCACAAATACCACATACTTTGAGAGAAGGCATATACCATTACTGCCTTGGTAAGGATCCAGAAATACCTCAAAAGAGAGACTAGAGAGAGTCATACATGGAATCTCTGAGTTTTATTTGAAAATCTGCAAAAACTCCAGAGCTATAGCTGATCAAGAACAAGAGACATGGTGCTTGACTAGACTGTTCTATCTTTTAACTACTCAAGACAGAAGTGACGGTTACAAGTCCCATGGTGAAAGGTAAATGAGTAAGTTTTAAGTCTTAACAGTTTACTCTAACCAGAGATGAGATCTTGTTTAAATGCATGTGTATCTTTAAGTTATGAAACCACTGCAGAAACTCTTGAGTCCATCTTTGCTCAGGGACGAGCAAAGGTTAAGCTTGGGGGAGCTTGTTGACGGTCCTTAATGCTCACATTTAACCATCAACTAATCATGGAAAAGGATCCAAATGCAACCAACACCTAGACTTAGGGTTTTATCTGACAGAATTCCACGAGTTTTGGTGTTTGTCTATTTCTGCAGGGGGTTATCAGGAAATACGGAAGAAAGGCCCACACGTCGGGTTTACATAGAGATATTAACGTGCCGCGCAATTTTCTATCATCTAGAAGACTCCAGAAGCCACGGGACCGAACGGGAGACGTAACGGAGCCGGGCACTGGGCGCCCGCCCTCCCTTACTGGGCGCCCGCCCTCCCCCCTGGACCAATCAGGGCGAAGTTCGGGGATCATGCTCCACCGACCTAATACTTCAAGGAAAACCACACGATCAATGTCGGTTTGATCCGACGGCCCAGATTCACTTGAAGGGACTATAAAACCAGACCCCCTAGCCCCTGGAGATCATACCTCTTCTACAGAATCAAAGCTAGGGTTTCAATTCTTCATCCAAGTAGAGAGGATCCCTCTGGTTCTTCTAGTTCTACTTCTAGTTCATCTAGATCTAGTTCTATTTCATCTAGTTCTAGTTCTAGTTCCTCTAGTTCTAGTTAGTTCTAGTTGTAATCTAGAAAATAGGGAGAGAGAAGAGGAGAGCAGAGGAGGAGCCGGATCTGTCGGATCTTCCTCAACATTATACTTTTGCAGCATCTGGTTCGTTCTTCATCGTTCTCTAGGTTCTTCAATTCATAATTCCTGAGTTCTTTAATTACTTTTATTTACATTCAAGTTATTTATTGGATTCCCGCTTGCATCAAGTGCTCTAGTCTTTATAACGCTAGAGTAGTAATTAATAGATTAGACGTGGTGTTTAGTCTTGCGATTACCTGGAATTGCACCCAATCCCACGGATTGTTGTGGTAGCCCTAGGGTAGTGACAGCCCTAATGGTCGACATATTCCACCACGTTCGGATCGGTGTTTGTAGGACTGTAGTCAGACCTTCCTAGCCCCCTTCTCATCTCTTTCTGTGGTTAGTGCTCTGATGTCCTGATATAAATAATCTTTGAAGTAATTCTTGATTCTTAGATCAACTAGAGAACTCTCAGGAAACTTCCTCTCTTCCCACCAAAAATAATCATATAGTTATCCTTGGGCGATCTTGGATCTTAATTAGTACACTCACGTTCCCTGTGGAAAATCGATACTCTGGAATACTCCCGGGTGAAAGCTACATCGGTATCCGTGCGCTTGCGGATTTTTCTGTTTGCATTTAAAATACCCAACAGAGTTCTATTGCGATGCATCCAAATAGATTTCTTAGCATATGGTATGTTCCATGAAAACAGTGCACCTATCTTGCATCAAGATTAGCACTATCTCCAAACAGATCGAACCGACCTTCCACTTGAGCCTCTTCACCTAGGAGTACTATCGGGTGCTTCCATAATGGTTTCCGAGCCTATGGTGCATTATGCGCAAACCATGCACCAATCTTGAACCTAAACTATCTCCAAACAGATTGAAGCGAGATTCCATATGACACACATGATCTAGGAGTTCTATTGGGTGCCTCCAAATTGATTTTTGAGAATACAGTACGTTCTATCCAAACCGTACACTTAACTTTCATCAAGATTAGCACTATCTCCTAACAGACCAAACCGAGCTTTCGCTTGAGCCTCTTCACCTAGGAGTACCATCGGGAACTTCCACAACGATTTCTGAGCCTATGGTGCACTGGGCACAAACCATGCAACTATCTTGCACTGAAACTAAATACTATCTCCAACTGGGCTGAAGCGATGTTCCATATGATACACTTCATCAAGTAGTTCCATCGGGTGCATCTACAGTTCCATCGGGTGTCTCCAAATTGATTTCTGAGCATATGGTATGTTCCATGCAAACCGTGCACCTATCTTGCATCAAGATTAGAACTATCTCCAAACAGACAGAACCAAGATTCCACATGAGCCTCTTCACCAAGGAGTACCATCGCGTGCGTCCAAAATAGTTTCTTAGCCTATGGTGCATTAGGCACAAACCGTGTACCTATCTTGAACCGAAACTAACACTATCTCGAAAGAGACCGAAGTGAGATTCTATATGACACACGTCATCTAGGAGTTCTATTGGGTGCTTCCAAATATATCTCTAAGCATATGGTACGTTCGATGCAATTCGTGCACCTATCTTGCATCTAGATTAGCACTATCTCCAAACAAAGCAAACTGAGCTTCCAGTTGAGCCCCTTTACCCAGGAGTATCATCGGGTGCATCCAAAATGGTTTCTTAGCCTATGATGCATTAGGCGCAACCTGTGTACCTATCTTGCACCAAAACTACCTCTGTATCCAAACAGACCTAAGCGAGATTCTATATCACACATGTCATCTAGGAGTTCTATTAGGTGCGTCCATATGGATTTCTTAGCATATGGTATGTTCCATGCAAACCTGCACCTATCTTGCATCAAGATTAGCACTATCTCCAAACAGATTGAACCGACCTTCCACTTGAGCCTCTTCACCTAGGATTTATCATCGGGTGCTTCCATAATGGTTTCTGAGCCTATGGTGCATTATGCGCAAACGATGCACCAATCTTCCACCTAAACTAACATTGTCTCCAAACAGATTGAAGCGAGATTCCAAATGACACAAATGATCTAGGAGTTCAATCGGATGCGTCCAAATTGATTTATTAGAATATGGTACGCTCTATGCAAACCGTACACCTATCCTTCATCAAGATTAGCACTCTCTCCAAATAGACTGAACTGGGCTTTCACTTGAGCCTCTTCACCTAGGAGTACCATCGGGGACTTCCACAATGATTACTGAGCCTATGGTGCACTGGGCACAAACCATGCAACTATCTTGCATCGAAACTAATACTATCTCAACCTGGACGGAAGCGAGATTCCATATGATAAACTTCATCTAGTAGTTCCATCGGGTGCATCTACAGTTCCATCAGGTGTGTCGAAATTGATTTCTGAGCATATGGCATGTTCCATGCAAACCGTGCACCTATCTTGCATCAAGATTAGCACTATCTCCAAACAGATCGAACCGACCTTTCACTTGAGCCTCTTCACCTAGGAGTACTATCGGGTGCTTCCATAATGGTTTCCGAGCCTATGGTGCATTATGCGCAAACCATGCACCAATCTTGAACCTAAACTATCTCCAAACAGATTGAAGCGAGATTCCATATGACACACATGATCTAGGAGTTCTATTGGGTGCCTCCAAATTGATTTTTGAGAATACGGTACGTTCTATCCAAACCGTACACTTATCTTTCATCAAGATTAGCACTATCTCCTAACAGACCGAACCGAGCTTTCGCTTGAGCCTCTTCACTTAGGAGTACCATCGGGAACTTCCACAACGATTTCTGAGCCTATGGTGCACTGGGCACAAACCATGCAACTATCTTGCACTGAAACTAAATACTATCTCCAACTGGGCTGAAGCGATGTTCCATATGATACACTTCATCAAGTAGTTCCATCGGGTGCATCTACAGTTCCATCGGGTGTCTCCAATTTGATTTCTGAGCATATGGTATGTTCCATGCAAACCGTGCACCTATCTTGCATCAAGATTAGAACTATCTCCAAACAGACAGAACCAAGATTCCACATGAGCCTCTTCACCAAGGAGTACCATCGCGTGCGTCCAAAATAGTTTCTTAGCCTATGGTGCATTAGGCACAAACCGTGTACCTATCTTGAACCGAAACTAACACTATCTCGAAAGAGACCGAAGTGAGATTCTATATGACACACGTCATCTAGGAGTTCTATTGGGTGCTTCCAAATATATCTCTAAGCATATGGTACGTTCGATGCAATTCGTGCACCTATCTCGCATCTAGATTAGCACTATCTCCAAACAAAGCAAACTGAGCTTCCAGTTGAGCCCCTTTACCCAGGAGTATCATCGGGTGCATCCAAAATGGTTTCTTAGCCTATGATGCATTAGGCGCAACCTGTGTACCTATCTTGCACCAAAACTACCTCTGTATCCAAACAGACCTAAGCGAGATTCTATATGACACATGTCATCTAGGAGTTCTATTAGGTGCGTCCATATGGATTTCTTAGCATATGGTATGTTCCATGCAAACCTGCACCTATCTTGCATCAAGATTAGCACTATCTCCAAACAGATTGAACCGACCTTCCACTTGAGCCTCTTCACCTAGGATTTATCATCGGGTGCTTCCATAATGGTTTCTGAGCCTATGGTGCATTATGCGCAAACGATGCACCAATCTTCCACCTAAACTAACATTGTCTCCAAACAGATTGAAGCGAGATTCCAAATGACACAAATGATCTAGGAGTTCAATCGGATGCGTCCAAATTGATTTATTAGAATATGGTACGTTCTATGCAAACCGTACACCTATCTTTCATCAAGATTAGCACTATCTCCAAATAGACTGAACTGGGCTTTCACTTGAGCCTATTCACCTAGGAGTACCATCGGGGACTTCCACAACGATTACTGAGCCTATGGTGCACTGGGCACAAACCATGCAACTATCTTGCATCGAAACTAATACTATCTCAACCTGGACGGAAGCGAGATTCCATATGATAAACTTCATCTAGTAGTTCCATCGGGTGCATCTACAGTTCCATCAGGTGTGTCGAAATTGATTTCTGAGCATATGGTATGTTCCATGCAAACCGTGCACCTATCTTGCATCAAGATTGGAACTATCTTCAAACAGACAGAACCAAGGTACCACATGAGCCTCTTCACCAAGGAGTACCATCGCGTGCGTCCAAAATAGTTTATTACCCTATGGTGCATTTGGCACAAACCGTGTACCTATCTTGCACCGAAACTAACACTATCTCCAAAGAGATCGAAGTGAGATTCTATATGACACACATCATCTAGGAGTTCTATTGGGTGCTTCCAAATATATTTCTAAGCATATGGTACGTTCGATGCAATTCGTGCATCTATCTTGCTTCAAGATTAGCACTATCTCCAAACAAAGCAAACTGAGCTTCCACTTGAGCCCCTTTACCCAGAAGTATCATCGGGTGCATCCAAAATGGTTTCTTAGTCTATGATGCATTAGGCGGAAACTATGTACCTATCTTGCACCAAAACTAACTCTGTCTCCAAATAGACCAAATCGAGAATCCATATGACACATGTCATCTAGGAGTTCTATTGCGATGCATCCAAATAGATTTCTTAGCATATGGTATGTTCCATGAAAACCGTGCACCTATCTTGCATCAAGATTAGCACTATCTCCAAACAGATCGAATCGACCTTCCACTTGAGCCTCTTCACCTAGGAGTACTATCGGGTGCTTCCATAATGGTTTCCGAGCCTATGGTGCATTATGCGCAAACCATGCACCAATCTTGAACCTAAACTGTCTCCAAACAGATTGAAGCGAGATTCCATATGACACTCATGATCTAGGAGTTCTATTGGGTGCCTCCAAATTGATTTATGAGAATACGGTACGTTCCATGCAAACCGTACACCTATCTTTCTTCAAGATTAGCACTATCTCCAAACGGACCGAACCGAGCTTTCGCTTGAGCCTCTTCACCTAGGAGTACCATCAGGAACTGCCACAAAGATTTCTGAGCCTATGGTGCACTGGGCACAAACCATGCAACTATCTTGCACTGAAACTAAATACTATCTCCAACTGGACTGAAGCGTGATTCCATATGATACACTTCATCTAGTAGTTCCATCAGGTGCATCTACAGTTCCATCGGGTGTCTCCAAATTGATTTCTGAGCATATGGTATGTTCCATGCAAACCGTGCACCTATCTTGCATCAAGATTAGAACTATCTCCAAACAGACAACCAAGATTCCACATGAGCCTCTTCACCAAGGAGTACCATCGCGTGCGTCCAAAATAGTTTCTTAGCCTATGGTGCATTAGGCACAAACCGTGTACCTATCTTGAACCGAAACTAACAGTATCTCGAAAGAGACCGAAGTGAGATTCTATATGACACACGTCATCTAGGAGTTCTATTGGGTGCTTCCAAATATATTTCTAAGCATATGGTACGTTCGATGCAATTCGTGCACCTATCTTGCATCTAGATTAGCACTATCTCCAAACAAAGCAAACTGAGCTTCCACTTGAGCCCCTTTATCCAGGAGTTTCATCGGGTGCATCCAAAATGGTTTCTTAGCCTATGATGCATTAGGCGCAAACTGTGCACCTATCTTGCACCAAAACTACCTCTATCTCCTAACAGACCAAAGCGAGATTCTATATGACACATGTCTTCTAGGAGTTCTATTGGGTGCGTCCAAATGGATTTCTTAGCATATGGTATGTTCCATGCAAACCGTGCACCTATATTGCATCAAGATTAGCACTATCTCCAAACAGATCGAACCGACCTTCCACTTGAGCCTCTTCACCTAGGATTATCATCGGGTGCTTCCATAATGGTTTGTGAGCCTATGGTGCATTATGCGCAAACGATGCACCAATCTTCCACCTAAACTAACAATGTCTCCAAACAGATTGAACCGAGATTCCAAATGACACACATGATCTAGGAGTTCTATCGGGTGCGTCCAAATTGAATTATGAGAATATGGTACATTATATGCAAACTGTACACCTATCTTTCATCAAAATTAGCACTATCTCCAAACAGACCGAACCGGGCTTTCACTTAATCCTCTTCACCTAGGAGTACCATCGGGAACTTCCACAACGATTTCTGAGCCTATGGTGCACTGGGCACAAACCATGCAACTATCTTGCACTGAAACTAATACTATCTCCAACTGGACAGAAGTGAGATTCCATATGATAAACTTCATCTAGTAGTTCCATCGGCTGCATCTACTGTTCCATCGGGTGTGTCCAAATTGATTTCTGAGCATATGGCATGTTCCATGCAAACCATGCACCTATCTTGCATCAAGATTGGAACTATCTTCAAACAGACAGAACCAAGGTTCCACATGAGCCTCTTCACCAAGGAGTACCATCGCGTGCGTCCAAAATAGTTTCTTAGCCTATGATGCATTTGTCACAAACCGTGTACCTATCTTGCACCGTAACTAACACTATCTCCAAAGAGACCGAAGTGAGATTCTATATGACACACATCATCTAGGAGTTCTATTGAGTGCTTCCAAAGATATTTCTAAGCATATGGTACGTTCGATGCAATTCGTGCACCTATCTTGCATCAAGATTAGCAGTATCTCCAAACAAAGCAAACTGAGCTTCCACTTGAGCCCCTTTTCCCAGGAGTACCGTCGGGTGCATCCAAAATGGTTTCTTAGCCTATGATGCATTAGGCGCAAACTGTGTACCTATCTTGCACCAAAACTAACTCTATCTCCAAATAGACCAAAGCGAGATTCCATATGACACATGTCATCTAAGAGTTCTATTGCGATGCATCCAAATAGATTTCTTAGCATATGGTATGTTCCATGAAAACCGTGCACCTATCTTGCATCAAGATTAGTACTATCTCCAAACAGATCGAACCAACCTTCCACTTGAGCCTCTTCACCTAGGAATACTATCGGGTGCTTCCATAATGGTTTACGAGCCTATGGTGCATTATGCGCAAACCATGCAGTAATCTTGCACCTAAACTGTCTCCAAACAGATTGAAGCGACCATATGACACACATGATCTAGGAGTTCTCTCGGGTGCGTCCAAATTGATTTATGAGAATACGGTACGTTCCATGCAAACCGTACACCTATCTTTCATCAAGATTAGCACTATCTCCAAACAGACCGAACCGAGCTTTCGCTTGAGCCTCTTCACATAGGAGTACCATCGGGAACTTCCACAAAGATTTCTGAGCCTATGGTGCACTGGGCACAAACCATGCAACTATCTTGCACTGAAACTAAATACTATCTCCAACTGGGCTGAAGCGATGTTCCATATGATACACTTCATCAAGTAGTTCCATCGGGTGCATCTATAGTTCCATCGGGTGTCTCCAATTTGATTTCTGAGCATATGGTATGTTCCATGCAAACCGTGCACCTATCTTGCATCAAGATTAGAACTATCTCCAAACAGACAGAACCAAGATTCCACATGAGCCTCTTCACCAAGGAGTACCATCGCGTGCGTCCAAAATAGTTTCTTAGCCTATGGTGCATTAGTAAACCGTGTACCTATCTTGAACCGAAACTAACACTATCTCGAAAGGGACCGAAGTGAGATTCTATATGACACACGTCATCTAGGAGTTCTATTGGGTGCTTCCAAATATATTTCTAAGCATATGGTACGTTCGATGCAATTCGTGCACCTATCTTGCATCTAGATTATCAGTATCTCCAAACAAAGCAAACTGAGCTTCCACTTGAGCCCCTTTACCTAGGAGTATCATCGGGTGCATCCAAAATGGTTTCTTAGCCTATGATGCATTAGGCGCAAACTGTGTACCTATCCTGCACCAAAACTACCTCTATCTCCTAACAGACCTAAGCGAGATTCTATATGACACATGTCTTCTAGGAGTTCTATTGGGTGCGTCCAAATGGATTTCTTAGCATATGGTATGTTCCATGCAAACCGTGCACCTATCTTGCATCAAGATTAGCACTATCTCAAAACAGATCGAACTGACCTTCCACTTGAGCCTCTTCAACTAGGATTATCATCGGGTGCTTCCATAATGGTTTGTGAGCCTATGGTGCATTATGCGCAAACGATGCACCAATCTTCCACCTAAACTAACAATGTCTCCAAACAGATTGAAGCGAGATTCCAAATGACACACATGATCTAGGAGTTCTATCGGGTGCGTCCAAATTGAATTATGAGAATATGGTACGTTCTATGCAAACCGTACACCTATCTTTCATCAAAATTAGCACTATCTCCAAACATACCGAACCGGGCTTTCACTTGAGCCTCTTGACCCAGGAGTACCATCGGGAACTTCCACAACGATTTCTGAGCCTATGGTGCACTGGGCACAAACCAAGCAACTATCTTGCACTGAAACTAATAATATCTCCAACTGGACAGAAGCGAGATTCCATATAATAAACTTCATCTAGTAGTTCCATCGGGTGCATCTACTGTTCCATCGGGTGTGTCCAAATTGATTTCTGAGCATATGGCATGTTCCATGCAAACCATGCACCTATCTTGCATCAAGATTGGAACTATCTTCAAACAGACAGAACCAAGGTTCCACATGAGCCTCTTCACCAAGGAGTACCATCGCGTGCGTCCAAAATAGTTTCTTAGCCTATGATGCATTTGGCACAAACCGTGTACCTATCTTGCACCGAAACTAACACTATCTCCAAAGAGACCGAAGTGAGATTCTATATGACACACATCATCTAGGAGTTCTATTGGGTGCTTCCAAAGATATTTCTAAGCATATGGTACGTTCGATGCAATTCGTGCACCTATCTTGCATCAAGATTAGCACTATCTCCAAACAAAGCAAACTGAGCTTCCACTTGAGCCCCTTTACCTAGGAGAACCATCGGGTGCATCCAAAATGGTTTCTTAGCCTATGATGCATTAGGCGCAAACTGTGTACCTATCTTGCACCAAAACTAACTCTGTCTCCAAATAGACCAAAGCGAGATTCCATATGACACATGTCATCTAGGAGTTCTATTGCGATGCATCCAAACAGATTTCTTAGCATATGGTATGTTCCATAAAACCGTGCACCTATCTTGCATCAAATTAGCACTATCTCCAAACACATCGAACCGACCTTCCACTTGAGCCTCTTCACCTAGGAGTACTATTGGGTGCTTCCATAATGGTTTCCGAGCCTATGGTGCATTATGCGCAAACCATGCACCAATCTTGCACCTGAACTATCTCCAAACAGATTGAAGCGAGATTCCATATGACACATATGATCTAGGAGTTCTATCAGGTGCGTCCAAATTGATTTCTGAGAATACGGTACGTTCCATGCAAACCGTACACCTATCTTTCATCAAGATTAGCACTATCTCCAAACAGACCGAACCGAGCTTTCACTTGAGCCTCTTCACCTAGGAGTACCATCGGGAACTTCCACAACGATTTCTGAGCCTATGGTGCACTGGGCACAAACCATGCCACTATCTTGCACCGAAACTAATACTATCTCCAACTGGACTGAAGCGAGATTCCATATGATACACTTCATCTAGTAGTTCCATCGTGTGCATCTACAGTTCCATCGGGTGTGTCCAAATTGATTTCTGAGCATATGGTATGTTCCATGCAAACCGTGCTCCTATTTTGCATCAAGATTAAAACTATCTCCAAATAGACAGAACCAAGATTCCACATGAGCCTCTTCACCGAGTACCATCGCGTGCGTCCAAAATAGTTTTTTAGCCTATGGTGCATTAGGTTGAAACCGTGTACCTATCTTGCACTGAAACTAACACTATCTCGAAAGAGACCGAAGTGAGATTCTATATGACACACGTCATCTAGGAGTTCTATTGGGTGCTTCCAAATATATTTTTAAGCATATGGTACGTTCGATGCAACTCGTGCACCTATCTTGCATCTACATTAGGACTATCTCCAAACAAAGCAAACTGAGCTTCCACTTGAGCCCCTTTACCCAGGAGTATCATCGAGTGCATCCAAAATGGTTTCTTAGCCTATGATGCATTAGGCGCAAACTGTGTACCTATCTTGCACCAAAACTACCTCTGTCTCCAAACAGACCTAAGCGAGATTCTATATGACACATGTCATCTAGGAGTTCTATTGGGGTGCGTCCAAAAGGATTTCTTAGCATATCTTATGTTCCATTCAAACCGTGCACCTATCTTGCATCAAGATTAGCACTATCTCCAAACAGATCGAACCGACCTTCCACTTGAGCCTCTTCACCTAGGATTATCATCAGGTGCTTCCATAATGGTTTCTGAGCCTATGGTGCATTATGCGCAAACCATGCACCAATCTTGCACCTAAACTAACACTGTCTCCAAACAGATTGAAGCGAGACTCCAAATGACACACATGATCTAGGAGTTCTATCGGGTGCGTCCAAATTCATTTATGAGAACATGGTACGTTCCATGCAAACCGTACACCTATCTTTCATCAAGATTAGCACTATCTCCAAACAGACCGAACTGGGCTTTCACTTGAGCCTCTTCACCTAGGAGTACCATCGGGAACTTCCACAACAATCTCTGAGCCTATGGCGCACTAGGCACAAACCATGCAACTATCCTGCACCGAAACTAATACTATCTCCAACTGGACTGAAGCGAGATTCCATACGATACACTTCATCTAGTAGTTCCATCGGGTGCATCTATAGTTCCATCGGGTGTGTCCAAATTGATTTCTGAGCATATGGTATGTTCCATGCAAACCGTGCACCTATCTTGCATCAAGATTAAAACTATCTCCAAACAGACAGAACCAAGATTCCACATGAGCCTCTTCACCGAGTACCATCGCGTGCGTCCAAAATAGTTTCTTAGCCTATGGTGCATTAGGTTGAAACCGTGTACCTATCTTGCACTGAAACTAACACTATCTCGAAAGAGACCGAAGTGAGATTCTATATGACACACGTCATCTAGGAGTTCTATTGGGTGCTTCCAAATATATTTCTAAGCATATGGTACGTTCGATGCAATTCGTGCACCTATCTTGCATCAAGATTAGCACTATCTCCAAACAAAGCAAACTGAGCTTCCACTCGAGCCCCTTTACCCAGAAGTACCGTCGGGTGCATCCAAAATGGTTTCTTAGCCTATGATGCATTAGGCGCAAACTGTGTACCTATCTTGCACCAAAACTAACTCTGTCTCCAAATAGACCAAAGCGAGATTCCATATGACACATGTCATCTAGGAGTTCTATTGCGATGCATCCAAATAGATTTCTTAGCATATGGTATGTTCCATGAAAACCGTGCACCTATCTTGCATCAAGATTAGTACTATTTCCAAACAGATCGAACCGACCTTCCACTTGAGCCTCTTCACCTAGGAATACTATCGGGTGCTTCCATAATGGTTTACGAGCCTATGGTGCATTATGCGCAAAACATGCACCAATCTTGCACATAAGCTGTCTCCAAACAGATTGAAGCGAGATTCCATATGACACACATGATCTAGGAGTTCTATCGGGTGCGTCCAAATTGATTTCTGAGAATACGGTACGTTCCATGCAAACCGTACACCTATCTTTCATCAAGATTGGCACTATCTCCAAACAGACCGAACCGAGCTTTCGCTTGAGCCTCTTCACCTAGGAGTACCATTGGGAACTTCCACAACGAGTTCTGAGCCTATGGTGCACTGGACACAAACCATGCAACTATCTTGCACCGAAACTAAATATTAACTGGACTGAAGCGAGATTCCATATGATACACTTCATCTAGTAGTTCCATCGGGTGCATCTACAGCTCCATCGGGTGTGTCCAAATTGATTTCTGAGCATATGGTATGTTCCATGCAAACCGTTCACCTATCTTGCATCAAGATTAGAACTATCTCCAAACAGACAGAACTAAGATTCCACATGTGCCTCTTCACCAAGGAGTACCATCGCGTGCGTCCAAAATAGTTTCTTAGCCTATGGTGCATTAGGCACAAACCGTGTACCTATCTTGCGCCGAAACTAACACTATCTCCAAAGAGACCGAAGTGAGATTCTATATGACACACGTCATCTAGGAGTTCTATTGGGTGCTTCCAAATATATTTCGAAGCATATGGTACGTTCCATGCAATTCGTGCACCTATCTTGCATCAAGATTAGCACTATCTCCAAACAAAGCAAACTGAGCTTCCACTTGAGCCCCTTTACCCAGGAGTATCATCGGGTGCATCCAAAATGGTTTCTTAGCCTATGATGCATTAGGCGCAATCTGTGTACCTATCTCGCACCAAAACTAACTTTGTCTCCAAACAGACCAAAGCGAGATTCTATTTGACACATGTCATCTAGGAGTTCTATTGGGGTGTGTCTAAATGGATTTTTTAGCATATGGTATGTTCCATGCAAACCGTGCACCTATCTTGCATCAAGATTAGCACTATCTCCAAATAGATCGAACCAACCTACCAATTGAGCCTCTTCACCTAGGATTATCATCGGGTGCTTCCAAAATGGTTATGAGCCTATGGTGCATTAAATTCCTCGCGCTCATTATCCGGCCCAAAGA
>NC_012879.2:28704784-28708775 GCF_000003195.3 Sorghum bicolor
ATCGGGTGTGTCCAAATTGATTTCTGAGCATATGGTATGTTCCATGCAAACCGTTCACCTATCTTGCATCAAGATTAGAACTATCTCCAAACAGACAGAACTAAGATTCCACATGTGCCTCTTCACCAAGGAGTACCATCGCGTGCGTCCAAAATAGTTTCTTAGCCTATGGTGCATTAGGCACAAACCGTGTACCTATCTTGTGTAACACTCCTAGTGTTAGCTTGCATGTTAACCATGAGCATTGCATCAACATAAGCATCATCATGCTCATTCATAAGCATCTATCATGATCACATGTCATCTTAGGTATACCATGTATGATTGAATTGCTTGTGTGACTTGAATTGAGTGACTATAAGGGGTAACCAATATAAACAAGTGTACATTGTCTTCCAAAATACTTCAATCATATTTAGAATATCATTTGGAACAAAGTTCATGTTGAAGGTTTTGGCCAAAAATGCCCCTAGGTTAGGGTTAACCCTAGAATGGCTTAATTGACCCCCTAGACCCCATTTTAAAGATATTTTATGAAACTGGTATTAGATGCCTTGCATGTCTTTGACACCTGAAACAAAGTTGTAGAGAATTTGATAAGCTACAAAAGCTATGTTGATGTCTTTTCATGAAAAAGCTTGGAACACATCCAAAAGTCACTCACAAGCCAAAAATCAGGGCTGATTTCATACTTAACCGAATTTGGCTAAGTGTTGGATCACGCAGTTTCGACCAAGGGTTGTTTGGAGCCTTGTAGTTTGAAATCTAGACCGAGTTGGACTTTCATCTTGTAACCAAAGTTGTAGAACTCATGTAGCTCTGTCCAAAGGAACAAGTTGGAGCCAAAACCACCGAGTGAGCTGAGAGTAAAACGCCGGTGAACTTTGGGTTTCAGACACGGTCGACGACGACTGAATCGTGCGATTCAGTTTCGTCAGTCGCCGGCCGGCCGACGCGTGGATGACCCGTGGCGGCCGTACGTCGACGGCGACCCCGCCTGTCAGCCCTAGCGCCTTCACTTGGACGCCACGACGCCACCCCGAGCCCCGGCCGTCCTCATTTCGCCTCTCCAGCGCTCTCTCCCTTTTCCATTTCGCCTCGGCGAGCTCCGCCGTGGAACAGCCGCGTCGCCCGAGCTCTTCTCGCCGTCTCCGGCCAAGCCAGCCCGCCAAAAGCTTCGCCAGAGCCTCTTCTACCCAGGCGTCACCTCCTTGGCCATTGTCGGGCACGGGTAAGGCGGCATTGCCGAGCTCCGAGCAGCTCTTCCTCGCCGGAGTTCCGCTCGAGCTCACCGGCAACGTGGCCAGGCTTCTCTGCTCCACCATTTTCCTCCATTCTTGTTCCTACCGTTTCCCCTTGGTTCACTGATGCTCGGCATGACGCTCTACCACGACGCCATTGCCTAGATCCGCCGGCGTATCGCCGCGCAGCGCCGCCGCTCCGCCATTCCCGACGGCGAGCACCCTAGAGTCCAGTAGAGCGCGCGTAATGTAGGTCAACAGAGTCGCCTTGATGAGAGGAACACGTAGGTGCCCTTGGATCCGGCCGAGACCTCGCCGTCGTCGAGCTTTGCCGGCGACGAGCATCTCCCCTGTCCCCGTCTCACTGACGCGTGGGTCCCGGATGTCAGCCTCTCTGTGTCACCCCCTCTGGTTCACTGTTGTGCAGAGCCAAAGCTGTTTTTATAAAATTCATATCTGGAGTTTTAGAGATCCAAATGCGGTGATTCCAATTTTGCTAGGTTCCAGCAGAATTCTAGTTTTTAATAAAAATATGAAACTTGCCATGTTTTTTGCAGAAATAAATAGATATAAATTAATCTTGGCTTTTCAGTGGGTAATTTTATCTTGAGATCTATTGATCTGCTGGCCATACAAATTTGGGAAGTTGTTACTTATGTTATGATTAGGCTCTGATAAATTTTTCATGATTTTTGGAAGCCTGGTTGGGAAGTTAAAATTTATCCTTGCTTAAATAGGAGAATATTGTGGTATTTTTGATAATTAAATTATAACTCCTTTTGTGGTGAAACTTGCTGAGTGTTGTACTTCTGTGTGGACAAAGCTAGGAAAAATCTGAAATCTGTTGTTTGACACTTTTTGATAGGGTTTCACATTTATGCCTTGCATGCCTTTACTAGCTTGTTATTTTTATACCTCACAATGTGTACATGCAAATGTTCTGAAAATTTTACAGTGACCTTATGTTAGCATAAGTATCTTGCTGTAATTTGCTTAGAATTTTTGGAACACTTGGAGTATATGTTCATTAAATCACCTTAATAATTAAATAAATGGAAAAGGTGATGATAGAAATAGTTTTAGACCTTGCCATAATGTTTTCTGGTGTTTCTTAGATATGTTCTATCTACTGGTGCAATTAGATTGTTCCTTTGATACATTCTTAATATGTGCAAAATATTATTTTAGCTATTTTTGCCTTTCCTAGAGCATTTCTGTACAGCTGATAGCAATTGATTAAGAACTATTTGAAGATTTTGTTTTCTGGGAAGCTTGTCTACAACAAACTTGTAGCTAACTTACTGATCTAATTCGTGTCCAAATTTCATGACATTTGGTTGAGTAGTTTAAAAGTTATGCATGTTGCAAGTAGCTGCTGCAAAGTGCTTGCTCTCTGGATTTTCCAGAGCAGCCAGCCAACTTTGTAGGATTTAGCATATTTCGGTTGGGAACCATGCTGGGATGTCTAAAGGTAAATTGAAGGTAATTTGCTAAGCTTTCCAGAAAGTGCTTACTTGCTTAGTTTGGTTGACAGATGCTTGAGCTATGGCAGAAACTGGTGACTGGTTGGTTTGTTTACTAAACCAGTAGCTGAGTAGGAGTAGCTAGAAATGTTTAACTTGTCTATTTAGTCTCTCTACCAGAGAAGAAGTATGCACTGGCTTGTTATTCCATGATTCACTTAATCTTGGAAGTTTGCACTCATGTTATACCTTGTTTTATGTCTATTTGGCTCCTCATCATGACATCATGCATCATATGTGCATTCCCTATATTCATCTCCTTGTCATGCATCCATAGGTGTACCCAAGGGTGTGACGGTGCTGGAGTTCGAGTTGCCGGAGCCGGAAGGACATCAAGGGGAGCTACCTCAAGGAGCTGAGGAGGAGGACTTGCCAGAGTGCCCTGACCATCGTCCCTCTACCTACGTTGAAGGCAAGCCCCGGAGCATTATAAGCCTCCTACTATTTTATTATCATGTTTAGCTATCAAATGACTATGGTTATATATTGTTGCATTAAGTGGTAGGCGTTGATATGACACCCTTGCTGCATAATGATTAACTTGTCCACTTCATACCTTACCAAAAGTAGGTCTAGGATCGAAGGAATGCTTAGCCATGCTTAGCTCGGTAGAAGCCGGGTGATTTCCTGTTACCTGCGAGAGTTAGGTGGATGATGATCACGGTTGGCTATATTTGCTATCGTGGAAATAACCATGTGCTAACAATGAATTTGAGACCGGGTGGGTTGACGATAGTGCAGCAACAAGGCATGGAGGTCTTGGGTGTGAATCTATCCCCGTCTGAGTCGTTTAAGGACCGAATCGCTGTACGTCCCCGTGTCATGTTGAACGCATGCCTATCACTTAGTTGGCCGGATAAGTCGTTCCGACCGCGAAGCCTACGAGTGCAACTCCGGCCGGATACCCCGTTCTGTATGAGTGCGCACCCCGGTTGGTAGCAACTATGTGCGGGGAGTCAATGGCGTAAGACCGAGGTGTCAGGTTAGAGTCCTGACCCTGGCAGATTGGCGGTCCCTGGGGGTGCGGCGCTGGGCGGACCCGCGAATTGGTCCGGAGTTGTGCTAAAGGTGATCCGAGCTGCCGTCATGAAGTATGCTTCGGTGAGTGTTAGGATACCCCTCCAACTGGATAGGAATCGATTCGAATCGCCGTCTCTCCCGGATAGTGAGAACTTGACTTGGGCAGCGGCAACGTAGAATTCACTAAATAACTTAATGGTTATGATG
>NC_012879.2:28723996-28727450 GCF_000003195.3 Sorghum bicolor
TGCGAACGAAGAGAACTAATTTCACTCACGTAAGTGTCCTAAAATAATCACTGATCAGCTCGTAACATGAGCTTTTAATTATTTGCAACATTACCTTGTGTGTTGAGCATATAAGAATAATTGTAAAAAGATTCCTTTGGATATTCTTGTCACTAACCTTTCTAGGATTGGAGCAAGAAGATCGGATGAATGACAAGCACAAGGTATGTCCAACCAATCATCATACAACATTGAATTAAATTCATCCAAACTTGAATTTTGCAAAATTCAAGCTTGGGGGAGACTTTACATGAAACATCCTTTGCCATGTTGCTATGTTGGTTGTCCCTACCTTTGAGACATGCTCAATTTGTTAAATACTAATCACACTACTTCATCTCCACTTGAGTAGAACTCTATAAATGCTCTCATGCTACCTTTATTTGCTTTAGTATATGTCTAGGTTTGGAGTCGTTTCATTTATCTCTTAATTAAGCATGGTGCTTAGTTTAGGGCTGATGATCTTACTTCCAAGGGAGTTTAAATTAAGCATGATGCTTAGGTTAAAATGCCCTCCTAAATCAAATTAGACATGGTGTCTAGGTTGATCTTTGAGCCGATAGTATGCTATAGTAGATATTGGATATTTTGTTGGACTAACCCCTGCAGGAAAACTTTCAATATCGACCTGGGAAGTCCTGAGACAAACTCACATTGGAGATAAAGAGAGAGGCACATGAAGTTTAACAATTTACACAAGGAAGGCATAGCTCACAAGAGATGATCCCTAGAGGGTGCCACAAACACGATGCACAACCGCTAAGAGAGGAAAGCTTCCACAAGGTGATACTGTACCATCACTCTTCAAGTAAGGTAACATCTTAAGGTACTTGACTATCACTTTTATAAGCTTCTCCTTATTTCTGGCATTCACATGAATAAAAGAGACAAACATGTATGATCTACAACTCTAGATTAACCAAACCAATCGATTCAACATGTTTAGTCCTTCCACCTTTTTGATTCCACACTCCTAATCATATAGCTAAAATGTTGCACACTCAATCTTTGGAAGATATAAACAAAACATATATATAGATAGATTATCTTTCCATTAGGTTGAGCGATATGATCTGACAAATGTTTTAAATGTTACACTCATGATCTTATTATCCATTAACTTTGTCTTGCTCACTATGCTTAAGGTTAGAGAGAACAAATACACTTTTGGCTCTGTTGGTGTTTTCCACCAACAGGGCTCATGCACTTGATCTCTGCCTTGTCTCTATGAGCAGATACACTTCAAGCAAAATATGAAGGACTTTTACAACTCCCAGACTCCACCAAGTGAAGAACCTAGATCTACGAGCACAAACACACTGGAGATACTGGACACTCAGGCAATCACTGCCCTAAAATGCTTGAGGAAGTAACTACTGGAGTAACCCCGTTGTGGAAGTAATTACTGACCTTCTGCCGGTCAAGAGAGGCGATCCAGGACGCACCATCATCCTGATCTCCATCGGCATGGTGGACTTCCTAGAAGCACTCTGCGACTTTGGCTCCAGCGTCAACATTATGCTCCGGGTACTCTATGAAAAATTCTTTACACATCCTTTCCTAGAAACAACCATGTGTTTGCAGCTTGCAGATCAGACACTAAGTTTCCCAAAGGGAGTATTGAAGAACCTCTACGTCCGAGTTGGTACCTTATACGCTCCAGCAGACTTCGTGGTGATAGAGACTGATACTGATGAGAGGGCACCCATCATCCTAGGGAGGCCATTCCTGAACACCTCGGGAGCTGTCATCTACGCTAGTGCTGCCAAGATCAGTTTCTACATCATGGGAAGGACGAAGACGTTTTCCTTCAAGAACAAGACTACACAAATCTTAGAGCAATCCTGACATGAACCAAGGAAGGACCAACAGGAGGAACAGGAACAAGCAAATCTGTACCGAGTCAGCTAAGATGGTCACTGCAGTTCAAAGAGGTCAAGATCATCTATTTAAGTCACCGTTCCTGACCAAAAAGGACGACCCTGGCATGCCAAGCATCCAGTGCTCCATTAATGGATACTACTTCCAGAAGACGCTTTGCGACACCGGGTCAGGCATCAACATAATGGCCGCAGTCACCTATCAACTCCTATATGGAACCATGTTCCTAAAACCGACATACATTCACCTCCAGATGGCAGATCAGACATTCCAAAAGATTGAAGACAAGTACGATCCACCCATCATCCTTGGAAGACCGTTCCTCAGCACCGTTAAAGCAATCATCTACATTGGAACTGGAGAAGTCCACATGCATTTCCCCTCTGAGAAGGTACGCCGCTATTTTACTGACCCTAACTATATAGTTGAAGACTCTAAGCAGGTCAGGACAAGAAGAAGACGACGCAACCGCAACCAGAGGAGGCAAATCATCAAGGATGGATGGCCAGACTATGAAAGAGAAGTAGTAAGGTCTGAAGACATACAGCTTGAACAGAACTGTCCTGAGGAGACCGTAGCACCAAGTCAGGTGTGGAGAGAGAAGATAGTTATACATGAAGAGGAAGCACTGTCGGAACCACCGACTATGCCATCCAGCAAATCCCAGGACGACTGAGAAAACGGAGGGTCCCGTTCGGAGGACTTAAAAACACCGAACGCCTTGCCAAGAGGTAAACTTGGTAGTTATCTTTTTCCTTTCAATTATTTTAAAATAGTTTGCTTAGTTAATCAGGTTCACATCATCTTGAAAAGAAAATAAAAATAGTAAGCCCCATGTGATTATGCTCATGGCATAAAACCCATAAGTACATTCACTGTGGTGGCATAAAAATAAAATAAATATATTCCTGTCCTATAAAAATAAAAATATAAAAATAAATTTATGATCCTACTAAAGAGAGTAACATTTATTGAGGAGGCTTAACATGATAATGGCTAGGTATTTATGCTAACACTTAACCAGTTCCACAAAGCTTTGTTGTCTATTTGAGCTCCACAGAATTCAAGGATCAAGGAAGACTAGCACACGGAGGACATCCTACTCACTGTCAGGGTGCTGTCGACATTCAAATACACCTCCGCCACCTGCTAGCTACATTACAAGAAATTACGTCAAAATCCAGCTTGGGGGAGAGCACCCCCTTTTATCCAGCTAAGTGTTTATATTCGTGTTTATACTTTACTCTAATAATAAAAAGTTGCATAATCATAAAAAACCCAAATAAAGATTTTGTGCTTATATATATATCTTTGCTTAGTTTGCTAAATAAATAAATAAATAAAGTCTGCTATGAACCATTATGATAAGCTCTCACATGGAAATAATGAATAGTTGCTCTGCCATGACTAGTTCTCAAAATTGAAATCTCTCTCAAGTTTAGGCATCACTGTTATTAATTAAGATTTGCTCTAAACTTGAACTTGTGGGAAGAGTACTTGATCTAAAGTCTAAGTCGTTAACGGATATGATATG
>NC_012879.2:28730573-28739219 GCF_000003195.3 Sorghum bicolor
AGATACCGTGCGTACGGAATCCCATAGATTCCCATGAGCCACTTCAACAAGGAGTACCATCACGTGTGTCTAAAATAGTTTCTTAGCCTATGGTGCATTAGGCACAAACCGTGTACCTATCTTGAACCGAAACTAACACTATCTCGAAAGAGACCGAAGTGAGATTCTATATGACACACGTGATCTAGGAGTCAATTGGGTGCTTCCAAATATATCTCTAAGCATATGGTACGTTCGATGCAATTCGTGCACCTATCTTGCATCTAGATTAGCACTATCTCCAAACAAAGCAAACTGAGCTTCCAGTTGAGCCCCTTTACCCAGGAGTATCATCGGGTGCATCCAAAATGGTTTCTTAGCCTATGATGCATTAGGCGCAACCTGTGTACCTATCTTGCACCAAAACTACCTCTGTATCCAAACAGACCTAAGCGAGATTCTATATGACACATGTCATCTAGGAGTTCTATTAGGTGCGTCCATATGGATTTCTTAGCATATGGTATGTTCCATGCAAACTTGCACCTATCTTGCATCAAGATTAGCACTATCTCCAAACAGATTGAACCGACCTTCCACTTGAGCCTCTTCACCTAGGATTTATCATCGGGTGCTTCCATAATGGTTTCTGAGCCTATATTGCATTATGCGCAAACGATGCACCAATCTTCCACCTAAACTAACATTGTCTCCAAACAGATTGAAGCGAGATTCCAAATGACACAAATGATCTAGGAGTTCAATCGGATGCGTCCAAATTGATTTATGAGAATATGGTACGTTCTATGCAAACTGTACACCTATCCTTCATCAAGATTAGCACTATCTCCAAATAGACTGAACTGGGCTTTCACTTGAGCCTCTTCACCTAGGAGTACCATCGGGGACTTCCACAACGATTACTGAGCCTATGGTGCACTGGGCACAAACCATGCAACTATCTTGCATCGAAACTAATACTATCTCAACCTGGACGGAAGCGAGATTCCATATGGTAAACTTCATCTAGTAGTTCCATCGGGTGCATCTACAGTTCCATCAGGTGTGTCGAAATTGATTTCTGAGCATATGGTATGTTCCATGCAAACCGTGCACCTATCTTGCATCAAGATTAGCACTATCTCCAAACAGATCGAACCGACCTTCCACTTGAGCCTCTACACCTAGGAGTACTATCGGGTGCTTCCATAATGGTTTCCGAGCCTATGGTGCATTATGCGCAAACCATGCACCAATCTTGAACCTAAACTATCTCCAAACAGATTGAAGCGAGATTCCAAATGACACACACGATCTAGGAGTTCTATCGAGTGCGTCCAAATTGATTTATGAGAATATCGTACGTTCTATACAAACCGTACACCTATCTTTCATCAAGATTAGCACTATCTCCAAACAGACCGAACTGGGCTTTCACTTGAGCCTCTTCACCTAGGAGTACCATCGGGAACTTCCACAACGATTTTTGAGCCTATGGTGCACTGGGCACAAACCAAGCAACTATCTTGCACCAAAACTAATACTATCTCCAACTGGACGGAAGCGAGATTCCATATGATAAACTTCATCTAGTAGTTCCATCGGGTGCATTTACAGTTCCATCGGGTGTGTCCAAATTGATTTCTGAGCATATGGTATGTTCCTTGCAAATTGTGCACCTATCTTGCATCAAGATTGGAACTATCTTCAAACAGACAGAACCAAGGTTCCACATGAGCCTCTTCACCAAGGAGTACCCTCGCGTGCGTTCAAAATAGTCTCTTAGCCTATGGTGCATTTGGCACAAACCGTGTACCTATCTTGCACCGAAACTAAAACTATCTCCAAAGAGACCGAAGTGAGATTCTATATGGCACACATCATCTAGGAGTTCTATTGGGTGCTTCCAAATATATTTCTAAGCATATGGTACGTTTGATGCTATTCGTGCACCTATCTTGCATCAAGATTAGCACTATCTCCAAACAAAGCAAATTGAGCTTCCACTTGAGCCCCTTTACCCAGGAGTATCATCGGGTGCATCCAAAATGGTTTCTTAGGCTATGATGCATTAGGCGCAAACTGTGTACCTATCTTGCACCAAAACTAACTCTGTCTCCAAATAGACCGAAGCGAGATTCCATATGACACATGTCATCTAGGAGTTCTATTGCGATGCATCCAAATAGATTTCTTAGCATATGGTATGTTCCATGAAAACCGTGCACCTATCTTGCATCAAGATTAGCACTATCTCCAAACAGATCGAACCAACCTTCCACTTGAGCCTCTTCACCTAGGAGTATTATCGGGTGCTTCCATAATAGTTTCCGAGACTATGGTGCATTATGCGCAAACCATGGACCAATCTTGCACCTAAACTGTCTCCAAACAGATTGAAGCGAGATTCCATATGACACACATGATCTAGGAGTTCTATCGGGTGCGTCGAAATTGATTTCTGAGAATACGGTACATTCCATGCAAACCGTACACCTATCTTTCATCAAGATTAGCACTATCTCCAAACAGACCGAACCGAGCTTTCACTTGAGCCTCTTCACCTAGGACTACCATCGGGAACTTCCACAATGATTTCTGAGCCTATGGTGCACTGGGCACAAACCATGCAACTATCTTGCACCGAAACTGATACTATCTCCAACTTGACTAAAGCGAGATTCCATATGATACACTTCATCTAGTAGTTCCATCGGGTGCATCTACAGTTCCATCGGGTGTGTCCAAATTGATTTATGAGCATATGGTATGTTCCATGCAAACCGTGCACCTATCTTGTATCAAGATTGGAACTATCTTCAAACAGACAGAACCAAAGTTCCACATGAGCCACTTCACCAAGGAGTAACATCACGTGCGTCCAAAATAGTTTCTTAGCCTATGGTGCATTTGGCACAAACCGTATACCTATCTTGCACCGAAACTAACACTATCTCCAAAGAGACCGAAGTGAGATTCTATATGACACACATCATCTAGGAGTTCTATTGGGTGCTTCCAAATATATTTCTAAGCATATGGAACGTTCGATGCAATTCATGCACCTATCTTGCATCAAGATTGGCACTATCTTCAAACAAAGCAAACTAAGCTTCCACTTGAGCCCCGTTACCCAGGAGTTTCATCGGGTGCATCCAAAATGGTTTCTTAGCCTATGATGCATTAGGCGCAAACTGTGTACCTATCACGCACCAAAACTAACTCTGTATCCAAACAGACCAAAGCGAGATTCTATATGACACATGTCATCTAGGAGTTCTATTGGGGTGCGTCTAAATGGATTTCTTAGCATATGGTATGTTCCATGCAAACCGTGCACCTATCTAGCATCAAGATTAGCACTATCTCCAAATAGATCGAACCAACCTTCCACTTGAGCCTCTTCACCTAGGTTTATCATTGGGTGCTTCCATAATGGTTTCTGAGCCTATGGTGCATTATGCGCAAACCATGCACCAATCTTGCACCTAAACTAACACTGTCTCCAAACAGATTGAAGCTAGATTCCATATGACACACAGGATCTAGGAGTTCTATCGGGTGCATCCAAATTGACTTCTGAGAATATGGTATGTTCCATTCAAACCGTACACCTATCTTTCATCAAGATTAGCACTATCTCCAAATAGACCGAACCGAGCTTTCACTTGAGCCTCTTCACCTAGGAGTACCATCGGGAACTTTCACAACGATTTCTGAGCCTATGGTGCATTGGGCACAAACCATGCAACTATCTTGCACCGAAACTAATACTATCTCCAGCTGGACCGAAGCGAGATTCCATATGATACACTTCATCTAGTAGTTCCATCGGGTGCATCTACAGTTCCATCGGGTGTGTCCAAATTTATTTCTGAGCATATGGTATGTTCCATGCAAACCATGCACCTATATTGCCTCAAGATTAGAACTATCTCCAAACAGATAGAACCAAGATTCCACATGAGCCTCTTCACCAAGGAGTACCATCGCGTGCGTCCAAAATAGTTTCTTAGCCTATGGCGCATTAGGCACAAACCCTGTACATATCTTGCACCGAAACTAACACTATCTCCAAAGAGACCGAAGTGAGATTCTATATGACACATGTCATCTAGGAGTTCTTTTGGGTGCTTCCAAATATATTTCTAAGCATATGGTACGTTTGATGCAATTCGTGCACCTATCTTGCATCAAGATTAGCACTATGTCCAAACAAAGCAAACTGAGCTTCCACTTGAGCCCCTTTACCCAGGAGTATCGTCGGGTGCATCCAAAATGGTTTCTTAGCCTATGATACATTAGGCGCGAACTGTGTACCTATCTTGCACCAAAACTACCTCTGTCCCCAAATAGACCAAAGCGAGAATCCATATGACACATGTCATCTAGGAGTTCCATTGCGATGCATCCAAATAGATTTCTTAGCGTGTGGTATGTTCCATGAAAACCGTGCACCTATCTTGCATCAAGATTAGCACTATCTCCAAACAGATCGAACCGACCTTCCACTTGGGCCTCTTCACCTAGGAGTACTATCGGGTGCTTCCATAATGGTTTCCGAGCCTATGGTGCATTATGCGCAAACCATGCACCAATCTAGCACCTAAACTGTCTCCAAACAGGTTGAAGCGAGATTCCATATGACACACATGATCTAGGAGTTCTATCGGGTGCGTCCAAATTGATTTCTGAGAATACGGTATGTTCCATGCAAACTGTACACCTATCTTTCATCAAGATTAGCACTATCTCCAAACAGACCGAACCGAGCTTTCGCTTGAGCCTCTTCACCTAGGAGTACCATCGGGAACTTCCAAAACGATTTCTGAGCCTATGGTGCACTAGGCACAAACCATGCAACTATCTTGCACCGAAACTAATACTATCTCCAACTGGACGGAAGCGAGATTCCATATGATAGACTTCATCTAGTAGTTCCATCGGGTGCATCTACAGTTCCATCGGGTGTGTCCAAATTGATTTCTGAGCATATTGTATGTTCCATGTAAACCGTGCACCTTTCTTGCATCAAGATTAGAACTATCTCCAAACGGACAGAACCAAGATTCCACATGAGCCTCTTCTCCAAGGAGTACCATCGCGTGTGTCCAAAATAGTTTCTTAGCCTATGGTGCATTAGGCACAAACTGTGTACCTATCCTGCACCGAAACTAACACTATCTCGAAAGAGACCGAAGTGAGATTCTATATGACACACGTCATCTAGGTGTTCTATTGGGTGCTTCCAAATATATTTCTAAGCATATGGTACGTTCGATGCAATTCGTGCACCTATCTTGCATCTAGATTAGCACTATCTCCAAACAAAGCAAACTAAGCTTCCACTTGAGCCCCTTTACCCAGGAGTATCATTGGGTGCATCCATAACGGTTTCTTGGCCTATGATGCTTTAGGCGCAAACTGTGTACCTATCTTGCACCAAAACTACCTCTGTCTCCAAACAGACCTAAGCGAGATTCTATATGACACATGTCATCTAGGAGTTCTATTGGGTGCGTCCAAATGGATTTCTTAGCATATGGTATGTTCCATGCAAACCGTGCACCTATCTTGCATCAAGATTAGTACTATCTCCAAACAGATCGAACCGACCTTCCATTTGAGCCTCTTCACCTAGGAGTACTATCGGGTGCTTCCATAATGGTTTCCGAGCCTATGGTGCATTATGCGCAAACCATGCACCAATCTTGCACCTAAACTGTCTCCAAATAGATTGAATCGACCATATGACACACATGATCTAGGAGTTCTATCGGGTGCGTCCAAATTGATTTCTGAGAATACGGTACGTTCCATGCAAACCGTACACATATCTTTCATCAAGATTAGCACTATCTCCAAACAGACCGAACCGAGCTTTCGCTTGAGCCTCTTCACCTAGGAGTACCATCGGGAACTTCCACAACGATTTCTGAGCCTATGGTGCACTGGGCACAAACCATGCAACTATCTTGCACCGAAACTAAATACTATCTCCAACTGGACTGAAGCGAGATTCCATATGATACACTTCATCTAGTAGTTCCATCGGATGCATCTACAGTTCCATCGGGTGTGTCCAAATTGATTTCTGAGCATATGGTATGTTCCATGCAAACCGTGCACCTATCTTGCATCAAGATTGGAACTATCTTCAAACAGACAGAACCAAGGTTCCACATGAGCCGCTTCACCAAGGAGTACCATCACGTGCGTCCAAAATAGTTTCTTAGCCTATGGTGCATTTGGCACAAACCGTGTACTTATCTTGCACCGAAACTATCACTATCTCCAAAGAGACCGAAGTGAGATTCTATATGACACACATCATCTAGGAGTTCTATTGGGTGCTTCCAAATATATTTCTAAGCATATGGTACGTTCGATGCAATTCATGCACCTATCTTGCATCAAGATTAGCACTATCTCCAAACAAAGCAAACTGAGCTTCCAGTTGAGCCCCTTTACCGAGGAGTATCATCGGGTGCATCCAAAATGGTTTCTTAGCCTATGATGCATTAGGCGCAACCTGTGTACCTATCTTGCACCAAAACTACCTCTGTATCCAAATAGACCAAAGCGAGAATCCATATGACACATGTCATCTAGGAGTTCTATTGCGATGCATCCAAATAGATTTCTTAGCATATGGTATGTTCCATGAAAACCGTGCACCAATCTTGCACCTAAACTGTCTCCAAACAGATTGAAGCGAGATTCCATATGACACACATGATCTAGAAGTTCTATCGGGTTCGTCCAAATTGATTTCTGAGAATACGGTACGTTCCATGCAAACCGTACACCTATCTTTCATCAAGATTAGCACTATCTCCAAACAGACCGAACCGAGCTTTCGCTTGAGCCTCTTCACCTAGGAGTACCATCGGGAACTTCCAAAACGATTTCTGAGCCTATAGTGCACTAGGCACAAACCATGCAACTATCTTGCACCGAAACTAATACTATCTCCAACTAGACTGAAGCGAGATTCCATATGATACACTTCATCTAGTAGTTTCATCGGGTGCATCTATAGTTCCATCGGGTGTGTCCAAATTGATTTCTGAGCATATGGTAAGTTCCATGCAAACCGTGCACCTTTCTTGCATCAAGATTAGAACTATCTCCAAACGGACAGAACCAAGATTCCACATGAGCCTCTTCTCCAAGGAGTACCATCGCGTGTGTCCATAATAGTTTCTTAGCCTATGGTGCATTAGGCACAAACTGTGTACCTATCTTGCACCGAAACTAACACTATCTCGAAAGAGACCGAAGTGAGATTCTATATGACACACGTCATCTAGGTGTTCTATTGGGTGCTTCCAAATATATTTCTAAGCATATGGTACGTTCGATGCAATTCGTGCACCTATCTTGCATCTAGATTAGCACTATCTCCAAACAAAGCAAACTAAGCTTCCACTTGAGCCCCTTTACCCAGGAGTATCATTGGGTGCATCCATAACGGTTTCTTGGCCTATGATGCTTTAGGCGCAAACTGTGTACCTATCTTGCACCAAAACTACCTCTGTCTCCAAACAGACCTAAGCGAGATTCTATATGACACATGTCATCTAGGAGTTCTATTGGGTGCGTCCAAATGGATTTCTTAGCATATGGTATGTTCCATGCAAACCGTGCACCTATCTTGCATCAAGATTAGTACTATCTCCAAACAGATCGAACCGACCTTCCATTTGAGCCTCTTCACCTAGGAGTACTATCGGGTGCTTCCATAATGGTTTCCGAGCCTATGGTGCATTATGCGCAAACCATGCACCAATCTTGCACCTAAACTGTCTCCAAACAGATTGAATCGACCATATGACACACATGATCTAGGAGTTCTATCGGGTGCGTCCAAATTGATTTCTGAGAATACGGTACGTTCCATGCAAACCGTACACATATCTTTCATCAAGATTAGCACTATCTCCAAACAGACCGAACCGAGCTTTCGCTTGAGCCTCTTCACCTAGGAGTACCATCGGGAACTTCCACAACGATTTCTGAGCCAATGGTGCACTGGGCACAAACCATGCAACTATCTTGCACCGAAACTAAATACTATCTCCAACTGGACTGAAGCGAGATTCCATATGATACACTTCATCTAGTAGTTCCATCGGATGCATCTACAGTTCCATCGGGTGTGTCCAAATTGATTTCTGAGCATATGGTATGTTCCATGCAAACCGTGCACCTATCTTGCATCAAGATTGGAACTATCTTCAAACAGACAGAACCAAGGTTCCACATGAGCCGCTTCACCAAGGAGTACCATCACGTGCGTCCAAAATAGTTTCTTAGCCTATGGTGCATTTGGCACAAACCGTGTACTTATCTTGCACCGAAACTATCACTATCTCCAAAGAGACCGAAGTGAGATTCTATATGACACACATCATCTAGGAGTTCTATTGGGTGCTTCCAAATATATTTCTAAGCATATGGTACGTTCGATGCAATTCATGCACCTATCTTGCATCAAGATTAGCACTATCTCCAAACAAAGCAAACTGAGCTTCCAGTTGAGCCCCTTTACCGAGGAGTACCATCGGGTGCATCCAAAATGGTTTCTTAGCCTATGATGCATTAGGCGCAACCTGTGTACCTATCTTGCACCAAAACTACCTCTGTATCCAAATAGACCAAAGC
>NC_012879.2:28740118-28749457 GCF_000003195.3 Sorghum bicolor
CAGATCGTACCAACCTTCCACTTGAGCCTCTTTACCTAGGATGATCATCGGGTGCTTCCATAATGGTTTCCGAGCATATGGTGCATTATGCGCAAACCATGCACCAATCTTGCACCTAAACTATGTCCAAACAGATTGAAGCGAGATTCCATATGACACACATGATCTAGGAGTTCTATCGGGTGCGTCCAAATTGATTTCTGAGAAAACGGAACGTTCCATGCAAACCGTACACCTATCTTTCATCAAAATTAGCACTATCTCCAAATAGACCGAATCGGGCTTTCACTTGAGCCTCTTCACCTAGGAGTACCATCGGGAACTTCCACAACAATTTCTGAGCCTATGGTGCACTGGGCACAAACCATGCAACTATCTTGCACCGAAACTAATACTATCTCCAACAGGACCGAAGCGAGATTCCATATGATACACTTCATCTAGTAGTTCCATCGGGTGCATCTACAGTTCCATTGGGTGTGTCCAAATTGATTTCTGAGCATATGGTATGTTCCATGCAAACCGTGCACCTATCTTGCATCAAGATTAGAAGTATCTCTAAACAGACAGAACCAAGGTTCCACATGAGCCTCTTCACCAAGGACTACCATCGCGTGCGTCCAAAATAGTTTCTTAGCCTATGGTGCATTAGGTTGAAACCGTGTACCTATCTTGCACCGAAACTAACACTATCTCCAAAGAGACCGAAGTGAGATTCTATATGACACACATCATCTAGGAGTTCTATTGGGTGCTTCCAAATATATTTCTAAGCATATGGTACGTTCGATGCAATTCGTGCACCTATCTTGCATCTAGATTAGGACTATCTCCAAACAAAGCAAACTGAGCTTCCACTTGAGCCCCTTTACCCAGGAGTATCATCGGGTGCATCCAAAATGGTTTCTTAGCCTATGATGCATTAGGCGCAAACTATGTACCTATCTTGCACCAAAACTACCTCTGTATCCAAACAGACCTAAGCGAGATTCTATATGACACATGTCATCTAGGAGTTCTATTGGGTGCGTCCATATGGATTTCTTAGCATTTGGTATGTTCCATGCAAACCTGCACCTATCTTGCATCAAGATTAGCACTATCTCCAAACAGATCGAACCGACCTTCCACTTGAGCCTCTTCACCTAGGATTTATCATCGGGTGCATCCATAATGGTTTCTGAGCCTATGGTGCATTCTGCGCAAACGATGCACCAATCTTCCACCAAAACTAACATTGTCTCCAAACAGATTGAAGCGAGATTCCAAATGACACACATGATCTAAGAGTTCAATCGGATGCGTCCAAATTGATTTATGAGAATATGGTACGTTCTATGCAAACCGTACACCTATCTTTCATCAAGATTAGCACTATCTCCAAATAGACTGAACTGGGCTTTCACTTGAGCCTCTTCACCTAGGAGTACCATCGGGGACTTCCACAACGATTTCTGAGCCTATGGTGCACTGGGCACAAACCTTGCAACTATCTTGCACCGAAACTAATACTATCTCCAACTGGAGGGAAGCGAGATTCCATATGATAAACTTCATCTAGTAGTTCCATCGGGTGCATCTACAGTTCCATCAGGTGTGTTCAAATTGATTTCTAAGCATATGGTATGTTCCATGCAAACCGTGCACCTATCTTGCATCAAGATTGGAACTATCTTCAAACAGACAGAACCAAGGTTCCACATGAGCCTCTTCACCAAGGAGTACCATTGCGTGCGTCCAAAATAGTTTATTAGCCTATGGTGCATTTGGCACAAACCGTGTACCTATCTTACACCGAAACTAACACTATCTCCAAAGAGATCGAAGTGAGATTCTATATGACACACATCATCTTCTATTGGGTGCTTCCAAATATATTTCTAAGCATATGGTACGTTCGATGCAATTCGTGCACCTATCTTGCATCAAGATTAGCACTATCTCCAAACAAAGCAAACTGAGCTTCCACTTGAGCCCCTTTACCCAAGAGTATCATCGGGTGCATCCAAAATGCTTTCTTAGCCTATGATGCATTAGGCGCAAACAATATACCTATCTTGCACCAAAACTAACTCTGTCTCCAAATAGACCAAAGCGAGAATCCATATGACACATGTTATCTAGGAGTTCTATTGCGATGCATCCAAATAGATTTCTTAGCATATGGTATGTTCCATGAAAACCGTGCACCTATCTTGCATCAAGATTAGCACTATCTCCAAACAGATCGAACCGACCTTCCACTTGAGCCTCTTCACCTAGGAGTATTATCGGGTGCTTCCATAATGGTTTCCGAGCCTATGGTGCATTATGCGCAAACCATGCACCAATCTTGCACCTAAACTGTCTCCAAACAGATTGAAGCGAGATTTCATATGACACACATGATCTAGGAGTTCTATTGGGTGCCTCCAAATTGATTTTTGAGAATACGGTACGTTCCATCCAAACCGTACACCTATCTTTAATCAAGATTAGCACTATCTCCAAACAGACCGAACCGAGCTTTCGCTTGAGCCTCTTCACCTAGGAGTACCATCGGGAACTTCCACAACGATTTCTAAGCCATTGGTGCACTGGGCACAAACCATGCAACTATCTATCACCGAAACTAATACTATCTCCAACTTTACCGAAGTGAGATTCCATATGATACACTTCATCTAATAGTTCCATCAAGTGCATCTACAGTTCCATCGCGTGTGTCCAAATTGATTTCTGAGCATATGGTATGTTCCATGCAAACCATGCACCTATCTTGCATCAAGATTAGAACTATCTCCAAACAGACAGAACCAAGATTCCACATGAGCCTCTTCACCAAGGAGTACCATCGCGTGCGTCCAAAATAGTTTCTTAGCCTATGGTGCATTAGGCACAAACCGTGTACCTATCTGGCACCGAAACTAACACTATCTCGAAAGAGACCGAAGTGAGATTCTATATGACACACGTCATCTAGGAGTTCTATTGGGTGCTTCCAAATATATTTCTAAGCATATGGTACGTTCGATGCAATTCGTGCACCTATCCTGTATCAAGATTAGCACTATCTCCAAACAAAGCAAACTGAGCTTCCACTTGAGCCCCTTTACCCAGGAGTATCATCGAGTGCATCTAAAATGGTTTCTTAGCCTATGATGCTTTAGGCGCAAACTGTGTACCTATCTTGCACCAAAACTACCTCTGCCTCCAAACAGACCTAAGCGAGATTCTATATGACACATGTCATCTAGGAGTTCTATTGGGGTGCGTCCAAAAGGATTTCTTAGCATATGGTATGTTCCATGCAAACCGTGCACCTATCTTGCATCAAGATTAGCACTATCTCCAAATAGATCGAACCGACCTTCCACTTGAGCCTCTTCACCTAGGATTATCATCAGGTGCTTCCCTAATAGTTTCTGAGCCTATGGTGCATTATGTGTAAACCATGCACCAATCTTGCACCTAAACTAACACTGTCTCCAAACAGATTGAAGCGCGATTCCAAATGACACACATGATCTAGGAGTTCTATCGGGTGCATCCAAATTGATTTATGAGAACATGGTACGTTCCATGCAAACCGTACACCTATCTTTCATCAAGATTAGCACTATCTCAAAACAGACTGAACCGGGCTTTCACTTGAGCCTCTTCACCTAGGAGTACCATCGGGAACTTCCACAACAATTTCTGAGCCTATAGTGCACTGGGCACAAACCATGCAAGTATCTTGCAGCGAAACTAATACTATCTCCAACTGGAACGAAGCGAGATTCCATATGATACACTTCATCTAGTAGTTCCATCGGGTGCATCTACAGTTCCATCGGGTGTGTCCAAATTGATTTCTGAGCATATGGTATGTTCCAAACAAACCGTGCACCTATCTTGCATCAAGATTAGAACTATCTCCAAACAGACAGAACCAAGATTCCACATGAGCCTCTTCACCAAGGAGTACCATCGCGTGCGTCCAAAATATTTTCTTAGCCTACGGTGCATTAGGTTGAAACCGTGTACCTATCTTGCACTGAAACTAACACTATCTCGAAAGAGACCGAAGTGAGATTCTATATGACACACGTCATCTAGGAGTTCTATTGGGTGCTTCCAAATATATTTCTAAGCATATGGTACGTTCGATGCAATTCGTGTACCTATCTTGCATCTAGATTAGGACTATCTCCAAACAAAGCAAACTGAGCTTCCACTTGAGCCCCTTTACCCAGGAGTATCATCGAGTGCATCTAAAATGGTTTCTTAGCCTATGATGCATTAGGCGCAAACTGTGTACCTATCTTGCACCAAAACTACCTCTGCCTCCAAACAGACCTAAGCGAGATTCTATATGACACATGTCATCTAGGAGTTCTATTGGGGTGCGTCCAAAAGGATTTCTTAGCATATGGTATGTTCCATGCAAACCGTGCACCTATCTTGCATCAAGATTAGCACTATCTCCAAATAGATCGAACCGACCTTCCACTTGAGCCCCTTTACCCAAGAGTATCATCGGGTGCATCCAAAATGCTTTCTTAGCCTATGATGCATTAGGCGCAAACAATATACCTATCTTGCACCAAAACTAACTCTGTCTCCAAATAGACCAAAGCGAGAATCCATATGACACATGTTATCTACGAGTTCTATTGCGATGCATCCAAATAGATTTCTTAGCATATGGTATGTTCCATGAAAACCGTGCACCTATCTTGCATCAAGATTAGCACTATCTCCAAATAGATCGAACCGACCTTCCACTTGAGCCTCTTCACCTAGGAGTACTATCGGGTGCTTCCATAATGGTTTCCGAGCCTATGGTGCATTATGCGCAAACCATGCACCAATCTTGCACCTAAACTGTCTCCAAACAGATTGAAGCGAGATTTCATATGACACACATGATCTAGGAGTTCTATTGGGTGCCTCCAAATTGATTTTTGAGAATACGGTACGTTCCATCCAAACCGTACACCTATCTTTCATCAAGATTAGCACTATCTCCAAATAGACCGAACCGAGCTTTCGCTTGAGCCTCTTCACCTAGGAGTACCATCGGGAACTTCCACAACGATTTCTAAGCCATTGGTGCACTGGGCACAAACCATGCAACTATCTTGCACCGAAACTAATACTATCTCCAACTTTACCGAAGTGAGATTCCATATGATACACTTCATCTAATAGTTCCATCGGGTGCATCTACAGTTCCATCGCGTGTGTCCAAATTGATTTCTGAGCATATGGTATGTTCCAAGCAAACCATGCACCTATCTTGCATCAAGATTAGAACTATCTCCAAACAGACAGAACCAAGATTCCACATGAGCCTCTTCACCAAGGAGTACCATCGCGTGCGTCCAAAATAGTTTCTTAGCCTATGGTGCATTAGGAACAAACCGTGTACCTATCTGGCACCGAAACTAACACTATCTCGAAAGAGACCGAAGTGAGATTCTATATGACACACGTCATCTAGGAGTTCTATTGGGTGCTTCCAAATATATTTCTAAGCATATGGTACGTTCGATGCAATTGGTGCACCTATCCTGTATCAAGATTAGCACTATCTCCAAACAAAGCAAACTAAGCTTCCACTTGAGCCCCTTTACCCAGGAGTATCATCGAGTGCATCTAAAATGGTTTCTTAGCCTATGATGCTTTAGGCGCAAACTGTGTACCTATCTTGCACCAAAACTACCTCTGCCTCCAAACAGACCTAAGCGAGATTCTATATCACACATGTCATCTAGGAGTTCTATTGGGGTGCGTCCAAAAGGATTTCTTAGCTTATGGTATGTTCCATGCAAACCGTGCACCTATCTTGCATCAAGATTAGCACTATCTCCAAACAGATCGAACCGACCTTCCACTTGAGCCTCTTCACCTAGGATTATCATCAGGTGCTTCCCTAATAGTTTCTGAGCCTATGGTGCATTATGTGTAAACCATGCACCAATCTTGCACCTAAACTAACACTGTCTCCAAACAGATTGAAGCGTGATTCCAAATGACACACATGATCTAGGAGTTCTATCGGGTGCATCCAAATTGATTTATGAGAACATGGTACGTTCCATGCAAACCGTACACCTATCTTTCATCAAGATTAGCACTATCTCAAAATAGACTGAACCGGGCTTTCACTTGAGCCTCTTCACCTAGGAGTACCATCGGGAACTTCCACAACAATTTCAGAGCCTATAGTGCACTGGGCATAAACCATGCAAGTATCTTGCACCAAAACTAATACTATCTCCAACTGGAACGAAGCGAGATTCCATATGATACACTTCATCTAGTAGTTCCATCGGGTGCATCTACAGTTCCATCGGGTGTGTCCAAATTGATTTCTGAGCATATGGTATGTTCCAAGCAAACCGTGCACCTATCTTGCATCAAGATTAGAACTATCTCCAAACAGACAGAACCAAGATTCCACATGAGCCACTTCACCAAGGAGTACCATCGCGTGCGTCCAAAATATTTTCTTAGCCTACGGTGCATTAGGTTGAAACCGTGTACCTATCTTGCACTGAAACTAACACTATCTCGAAAGAGACCGAAGTGAGATTCTATATGACACACGTCATCTAGAAGTTCTATTGGGTGCTTCCAAATATATTTCTAAGCATATGGTACGTTCGATGCAATTCGTGTACCTATCTTGCATCTAGATTAGGACTATCTCCAAACAAAGCAAACTGAGCTTCCACTTGAGCCCCTTTACCCAGGAGTGTCATCGAGTGCATCCAAAATAGTTTCTTAGCCTATGATGCATTAGGCGCAAACTGTGTACCTATCTTGGACTAAAACTACCTCTGTCTCCAAACAGACTTAAGCGAGATTCTATATGACACATGTCATCTATGAGTTCTATTGGGGTGCGTCCAAAAGGATTTCTTAGCATAGGGTATGTTCCATGCAAACCGTGCACCTATCTTGCATCAAGATTAGCACTATCTCCAAATAGATCGAACCGACCTTCCACTTGAGCCTCTTCACCTAGGATTATCATTAGGTGCTTACACAATGGTTTCTGAGCCTATGGTGCATTATGCGCAAAGCATGCACCAATCCTGCACGTAAACTAACACTGTCTCCAAAAAGATTGAAGCGAGATTCCAAATGACACACATAATCTAGGAGTTCTATCGGGTGCGTCTAAATTAATTTATGAGAACATGGTACGTTCCATGCAAACCTTACACCTATCTTTCATCAAGATTAGCACTATCTCCAAACAGACCGAACCGGGCTTTCAGTTGAGCCTCTTCACCTAGGAGTACCATTAGGAACTTTCACAACAATTTCTGAGCCTATAGTGCACTGGGCACAAACCATGCAACTATCTTGCACCGAAACTAATACTATCTCCAACTGGACCGAAGCGAGATTCCATATGATACACTTCATCTAGTAGTTCCATCGGGTGCATCTACAGTTCCATCGGGTGTGTCCAAATTGATTTCTGAGCATATGGTATGTTCCATGCAAACCGTGCACCTATCTTGCATCAAGATTAGAAGTATCTCCAAACAGACAGAACGAAGGTTCCACATGAGCCTCTTCACCAAGGAGTACCATCGCGTGCGTCCAAAATAGTTTCTTAGCCTATGGTGCATTTGGCACAAACCGTGTACCTATCTTGCACCGAAACTAACACTATCTCCAAAGAGACCAAAGTGAGATTCTATATGACACGCATCATCTAGGAGTTCTATTGGGTGCTTCCAAATATATTTCTAAGCATATGGTACGTTCGATGCAATTGGTGCACCTATCCTGTATCAAGATTAGCACTATCTTCAAACAAAGCAAACTGAGCTTCCACTTGAGCCCCTTTACCCAGGAGTATCATCGAGTGCATCTAAAATGGTTTCTTAGCCTATGATGCTTTAGGCGCAAACTGTGTACCTATCTTGCACCAAAACTACCTCTGCCTCCAAACAGACCTAAGCGAGATTCTATATGACACATGTCATCTAGGAGTTCTATTGGGGTGCGTCCAAAAGGATTTCTTAGCATATGGTATGTTCCATGCAAACCGTGCACCTATCTTGCATCAAGATTAGCACTATCTCCAAATAGATCGAACCGACCTTCCACTTGAGCCTCTTCACCTAGGATTATCATCAGGTGCTTCCATAATAGTTTCTGAGCCTATGGTGCATTATGCGTAAACCATGCACCAATCTTGCACCTAAACTAACACTGTCTCCAAACAGATTGAAGCGCGATTCCAAATGACACACATGATCTAGGAGTTCTATCGGGTGCATCCAAATTGATTTATGAGAACATGGTACGTTCCATGCAAACCGTACACCTATCTTTCATCAAGATTAGCACTATCTCCAAACAGACCGAACCGGGCTTTCACTTGAGCCTCTTCACCTAGGAGTACCATCGGGAACTTCCACAACAATTTCTGAGCCTATAGTGCACTGGGCACAAACCATGCAAGTATCTTGCACCGAAACTAATACTATCTCCAACTGGAATGAAGCGAGATTCCATATGATACACTTCATCTAGTAGTTCCATCGGGTGCATCTACAGTTCCACCGGGTGTGTCCAAATTGATTTCTGAGCATATGGTATGTTCCAAGCAAACCGTGCACCAATCTTGCATCAAGATTAGAACTATCTCCAAACAGACAGAACCAAGATTCCACATGAGCCTCTTCACCAAGGAGTACCATCGCGTGCGTCCAAAATATTTTCTTAGCCTATGGTGCATTAGGTTGAAACCGTGTACCTATCTTGCACTGAAACTAACACTATCTCGAAAGAGACCGAAGTGAGATTCTATATGACACACGTCATCTAGGAGTTCTATTGGTTGCTTCCAAATATATTTCTAAGCATATGGTACGTTCGATGCAATTCGTGTACCTATCTTGCATCTAGATTAGGACTATCTCCAAACAAAGCAAACTGAGCTTCCACTTGAGCCCCTTTACCCAGGAGTGTCATCGAGTGCATCCAAAATAGTTTCTTAGCCTATGATGCATTAGGCGCAAACTGTGTACCTATATTGCACCAAAACTACCTCTGTCTCCAAACAGACCTAAGCGAGATTCTATATGACACATGTCATCTATGAGTTCTATTGGGGTGCGTCCAAAAGGATTTCTTAGCATAGGGTATGTTCCATGCAAACCGTGCACCTATCTTGCAACAAGATTAGCACTATTTCCAAATAGATCGAACCGACGTTCCACTTGAGCCTCTTCACCTAGGATTATCATTAGGTGCTTCCATAATTGTTTCTGAGCCTATAGTGCATTATGCGCAAACCATGCACCAATCTTGCACCTAAACTAACACTGTCTCCAAACAGATTGA
>NC_012879.2:28753623-28755300 GCF_000003195.3 Sorghum bicolor
TTGAGCCCCTTACCAGGAGTGTCATCGAGTGCATCCAAAATAGTTCTTAGCCTATGATGCATTAGGCGCAAACTGTGTACCTATCTTGCACTAAAACTACCTCTGTCTCCAAACAGACCTAAGCGAGATTCTATATGACACACGTCATCTAGGAGTTCTATTGGGTGCTTCCAAATATATTTCTAAGCATATGGTACGTTCGATGCAATTCATGTACCTATCTTGCATCTAGATTAGGACTATCTCCAAACAAAGCAAACTGAGCTTCCACTTGAGCCCCTTTACCCAGGAGTGTCATCGAGTGCATCCAAAATAGTTTCTTAGCCTATGATGCATTAGGCGCAAACTGTGTACCTATCTTGCACTAAAACTACCTCTATCTCCAAACAGACCTAAGCGAGATTCTATATGACACATGTCATCTATGAGTTCTATTGGGGTGCGTCCAAAAGGATTTCTTAGCATAGGGTATGTTCCATGCAAACCGTGCACCTATCTTGCATCAAGATTAGCACTATCTCCAAATAGATCGAACCGACCTTCCACTTGAGCCTCTTCACCTAGGATTATCATTAGGTGCTTCCACAATGGTTTCTGAGCCTATGGTGCATTATGCGCAAAGCATGCACCAATCCTGCACGTAAACTAACACTGTCTCCAAAAAGATTGAAGCGAGATTCCAAAGGACACACATGATCTAGGAGTTCTATTGGGTGCGTCCAAATTGATTAATGAGAACATGGTACGTTCCATGCAAACCGTACACCTATCTTTCATCAAGATTAGCCCTATCTCCAAACAGACCGAACCGGGCTTTCACTTGAGCCTCTTCACCTAGGAGTACCATCGAGAACTTCCACAACAATTTCTGAGCCTATAGTGCACTCGGCACAAACCATGCAACTATCTTGCACCGAAACTAATACTATCTCCAACTGGACCGAAGCGAGATTCCATATGATACACTTCATCTAGTAGTTCCATCGGGTGCATCTACAGTTCCATCGGGTGTGTCCAAATTGATTTCTGAGCATATGGTATGTTCCATGCAAACCGTGCACCTATCTTGCATCAGGATTAGAAGTATCTCCAAACAGACAGAACCAAGGTTCCACATGAGCCTCTTCACCAAGGAGTACCATCGCCTGCATCCAAAATAGTTTCTTAGCCTATGGTGCATTTGGCACAAACCGTGTACCTATCTTGCACCGAAACTAACACTATCTCCAAAGAGACCAAAGTGAGATTCTATATGACACGCATCATCTAGGAGTTCTATTGGGTGCTTCCAAATATATTTCTAAGCATATGGTACGTTTGATGCAATTGGTGCACCTATCCTGTATCAAGATTAGCACTATCTTCAAACAAAGCAAACTGAGCTTCCACTTGAACCCCTTTACCCAGGAGTATCATCGAGTGCATCTAAAATGGTTTCTTAGCCTATGATGCTTTAGGCGCAAACTGTGTACCTATCTTGCACCAAAACTACCTCTGCCTCCAAACAGACCTAAGCGAGATTCTATATGACACATGTCATCTAGGAGTTCTATTGGGGTGCGTCCAAAAGGATTTCTTAGCATATGGTATGTTCCATGCAAACCGTGCACCTATCTTGCATCAAGATTAGCACTATCTCCAAACAGATCGAACCGACCTTCCACTTGAGTCTCTTCA
>NC_012879.2:28764191-28767862 GCF_000003195.3 Sorghum bicolor
CTATCTCGAAAGAGACCGAAATGAGATTCTATATGACACACGTCATCTAGGAGTTCTATTGGGTGCTTCCAAATATATTTCTAAGCATATGGTACGTTCGATGCAATTCGTGTACCTATCTTGCATCTAGATTAGGACTATCTCCAAACAAAGCAAACTGAGCTTCCACTTGAGCCCCTTTACCCAGGAGTGTCATCGAGTGCATCCAAAATAGTTTCTTAGCCTATGATGCATTAGGCGCAAACTGTGTACCTATCTTGCACTAAAACTACCTCTGTCTCCAAACAGACCTAAGCGAGATTCTATATGACACATGTCATCTATGAGTTCTATTGGGGTGCGTCCAAAAGGATTTCTTAGCATAGGGTATGTTCCATGCAAACCGTGCACCTATCTTGCATCAAGATTAGCACTATCTCCAAATAGATCGAACCGACCTTCCACTTGAGCCTCTTCACCTAGGATTATCATTAGGTGCTTCCATAATGGTTTCTGAGCCTATAGTGCATTATGCGCAAACCATGCAACAATCTTGCACCTAAACTAACACTGTCTCCAAACAGATTGAAGCGAGATTCCAAATGACACACATGATCTAGGAGTTCTATCAGGTGCGTCCAAATTGATTTATGAGAACATGGTACGTTCCATGCAAACCGTACACCTATCTTTCATCAAGATTAGCACTATCTCCAAACAGACCGAACCGGGCTTTCACTTGAGCCTCTTCACCTAGGAGTACCATCGAGAACTTCCACAACAATTTCTGAGCCTATAGTGCACTGGGCACAAACCATGCAACTATCTTGCACCGAAACTAATACTATCTCCAACTGGACCGAAGCGAGATTCCATATGATACACTTCATCTAGTAGTTCCATCGGGTGCATCTACAGTTCCATCGGGTGTGTCCAAATTGATTTCTAAGCATATGGTATGTTCCATGCAAACCGTGCACCTATCTTGCATCAGGATTAGAAGTATCTCCAAACAGACAGAACCAAGGTTCCACATGAGCCTCTTCACCAAGGAGTACCATCACGTGCGTCCAAAATAGTTTCTTAGCCTATGGTGCATTTGGCACAAACCGTGTACCTATCTTGCACCGAAACTAACACTATCTCCAAAGAGACCAAAGTGAGATTCTATATGACACGCATCATCTAGGAGTTCTATTGGGTGCTTCCAAATATATTTCTGAGCATATGGTACGTTCGATGCAATTGGTGCACCTATCCTGTATCAAGATTAGCACTATCTCCAAACAAAGCACACTGAGCTTCCACTTGAGCCCCTTTACCCAGGAGTATCATCGAGTGCATCTAAAATGGTTTCTTAGCCTATGATGCTTTAGGCGCAAACTGTGTACCTATCTTGCACCAAAACTACCTCTGCCTCCAAACAGACCTAAGCGAGATTCTATATGACACATGTCATCTATGAGTTCTATTGGGGTGCGTCCAAAAGGATTTCTTAGCATATGGTATGTTCCATGCAAACCGTGCACCTATCTTGCATCAAGATTAGCACTATCTCCAAACAGATCGAACCGACCTTCCACTTGAGCCTCTTCACCTAGGATTATCATCATGTGCTTCCATAATAGTTTCTGAGCCTATGGTGCATTATGCGTAAACCATGCACCAATCTTGCACCTAAACTAACACTGTCTCCAAACAGATTGAAGCGCGATTCCAAATGACACACATGATCTAGGAGTTCTATCGGGTGCATCCAAATTGATTTATGAGAACATGGTACGTTCCATGCAAACCGTACACATATCTTTCATCAAGATTAGCACTATCTCCAAACAGACCGAACCGGGCTTTCACTTGAGCCTCTTCACCTAGGAGTACCATCGGGAACTTCCACAACTATTTCTGAGCCTATAGTGCACTGGGCACAAACCATGCAAGTATCTTGCACCGAAACTAATACTATCTCCAACTGGAACGAAGCGAGATTCCATATGATACACTTCATCTAGTAGTTCCATCGGGTGCATCTACAGTTCCATCGGGTGTGTCCAAATTGATTTCTAAGCATATGGTATGTTCCAAGCAAACCGTGCACCTATCTTGCATCAAGATTAGAACTATCTCCAAACAGACAGAACCAAGATTCCACATGAGCCTCTTCACCAAGGAGTACCATCCCGTGCGTCCAAAATATTTTCTTAGCCTACGGTGCATTAGGTTGAAACCGTGTACCTATCTTGCACTGAAACTAACACTATCTCGAAAGAGACCGAAGTGAGGTTCTATATGACACACGTCATCTAGGAGTTCTATTGGGTGCTTCCAATTATATTTCTAAGCATATGGTACGTTCGATGCAATTCGTGTACCTATCTTGCATCTAGATTAGGACTATCTCCAAACAAAGCAAACTGAGCTTCCACTTGAGCCCCTTTACCCAGGAGTGTCATCGAGTGCATCCAAAATAGTTTCTTAGCCTATGATGCATTAGGCGCAAACTGTGTACCTATCTTGCACTAAAACTACCTCTGTCTCCAAACAGACCTAAGCGAGATTCTATATGACACTTGTCATCTATGAGTTCTATAGGGGTGTGTCCAAATGGATTTCTTAGCATATGGTATGTTCCATGCAAACCATGCACCTATCTTGCATTAAGATTAGCACTATCTCCAAACAGATCGAACTGACCTTCCACTTGAGCCTCTTCACCTAGGATTATCATCGGGTGCTTCCATATTGGTTTCTGAGCCTATGGTGCATTATGCGCAAAGCATGCACCAATCCTGCACGTAAACTAACATTGTCTCCAAAAAGATTGAAGCGAGATTCCAAATGACACACATGATCTAGGAGTTCTATCGGGTGCGTCCAAATTGATTTATGAGAACATGGTACGTTCCATGCAAACCGTACACCTATCTTTCATCAAGATTAGCACTATCTCCAAACAGACCGAACCGGGCTTTCACTTGAGCCTCTTCACCTAGGAGTACCATCAAGAACTTCCACAACAATTTCTGAGCCTATAGTGCACTGGGCACAAACCATGCAACTATCTTGCACCGAAACTAATACTATCTCCAACTGGACCGAAGCGAGATTCCATATGATACACTTCATCTAGTAGTTCCATCGGGTGCATCTACAGTTCCATCGGGTGTGTCCAAATTGATTTCTGAGCATATGGTATGTTCCATGCAAACCGTGCACCTATCTTGCATCAAGATTAGAACTATCTCCAAACAGACAGAACCAAGGTTCCACATGAGCCTCTTCACCAAGGAGTACCATCGCGTGCGTCCAAAATAGTTTCTTAGCCTATGGTGCATTTGGCACAAACCGTGTACCTATCTTGCACCGAAACTAACACTATCTCCAAAGAGACCAGAGTGAGATTCTATATGACACGCATCATCTAGGAGTTCTATTGGGTGCTTCCAAATATATTTCTGAGCATATGGTACGTTTGATGCAATTGGTGCACCTATCCTGTATCAAGATTAGCACTATCTCCAAACAAAGCAAACTGAGCTTCCACTTGAGCCCCTTTACCCAGGAGTATCATCGAGTGCATCTAAAATGGTTTCTTAGCCTATGATGCTTTAGGCGCAAACTGTGTACCTATCTTGCACCAAAACTACCTCTGCCTCCAAACAGACCTAAGCGAGATTCTATAAACGTTTTCT
>NC_012879.2:28767962-28770471 GCF_000003195.3 Sorghum bicolor
CCATGCGCCTATCTTGCATTAAGATTAGCACTATCTCCAACAGATCGAACTGACCTTCCACTTGAGCCTCTTCACCTAGGATTATCATCGGGTGCTTCCATATTGGTTTCTGAGCCTATGGTGCATTATGCGCAAACCATGCATCAATGTTGCACCTAAACTAACACTGTCTCCAAACATATGGAAGCGAGATTCCATATGACACACATGATCTAGGAGTTCTATCGGGTGCGTCCAAATTGATTTCTAAGAATATGGTACGTTCCATGCACACCCGTACACCTATCTTTCATCAAGATTAGCACTATCTCCAAACAGACCGAACTGAACTTTCACTTGAGCCTCTTCACCAAGGAGTACCATCGGTAACTTCCACAACGATTTTTGAGCCTATCTGGTGCACTGGGCACAAACCATGCAACTATCTTGCAACGAAACTAATACTATCTCCAACTAGACTAAAGCGAGATTCCATATGATACACTTCATCTAGTAGTTCCATCGGGTGCATCTACAGTTCCATCGGGTGTGTCCAAATTGATTTCTGAGCATATGGTATGTTCCATGCAAACCGTGCACCTATCTTGCATCAAGATTAGAACTATCTCCAAACAGACAGAACCAAAGTTCCACATGAGCCTCTTCACCATGGAGTACCATCGCGTGCATCCAAAATAGTTTCTTAGCCTATGGTGCATTTGGTACAAACCGTGTACCTATCTTGCACCGAAACTAACACTATCTCCAAAGAGACCGAAGTGAGATTCTATATGACACGCATCATCTAGGAGTTCTATTTGGTGCTTCCAAATATATTTCTAAGCATATGGAACGTTCGATGCAATTCGTGCACCTATCTTGCATCAAGATTAGCACTATCACAAAACAAAGCAAACTGAGCTTCCACTTGAGCCCCTTTACCCAAGAGTATCATCGGGTGCATCCAAAATGGTTTCTTATCCTATGATGCATTAGGCGCAAACTGTGTACCTATCTTGCACCAAAACTAACTTTGTCTCCAAACAGACCAAAGCGAGATTCTATATGACACATGTCATCCAGGAGTTCTATTGGGGTGTGTCCAAATGGATTTCTTAGCATATGGTATGTTCCATGCAAACCATGCACCTATCTTGCATTAAGATTAGCACTATCTCCAAACAGATCGAACCGACCTTCCACTTGAGCCTCTTCACCTAGGATTATCATCGGGTGCTTCCATATTGGTTTCTGAGCCTATGGTGCATTATGCGCAAACCATGCACCAATGTTGCACCTAAACTAACACTATCTCCAAACATATTGAAGCGAGATTCCATATGACACACATGATCTAGGAGTTCTATCGGGTGCGTCCAAATTGATTTCTAAGAATATGGTACGTTCCATGCACACCCGTACACCTATCTTTCATCAAGATTAGCACTATCTCCAAACAGACCGAACTGAACTTTCACTTGAGCCTCTTCACCAAGGAGTACCATCGGTAACTTCCACAACGATTTTTGAGCCTATGGTGCACTGGGCACAAACCATGCAACTATCTTGCAACGAAACTAATACTATCTCCAACTAGACTAAAGCGAGATTCCATATGATACACTTCATCTAGTAGTTCCATCGGGTGCATCTACAGTTCCATCGGGTGTGTCCAAATTGATTTCTGAGCATATGGTATGTTCCAAGCAAACCGTGCACCTATCTTGCATCAAGATTAGAACTATCTCCAAACAGACAGAACCAAGATTCCACATGAGCCTCTTCACCAAGGAGTACCATCGCGTGCGTCCAAAATATTTTCTTAGCCTACGGTGCATTAGGTTGAAACCGTGTACCTATCTTGCACTGAAACTAACACTATCTCGAAAGAGACCGAAGTGAGATTCTATATGACACACGTCATCTAGGAGTTCTATTGGGTGCTTCCAAATATATTTCTAAGCATATGGTACGTTCGATGCAATTCGTGTACCTATCTTGCATCTAGATTAGGACTATCTCCAAACAAAGCAAACTGAGCTTCCACTTGAGCCCCTTTACCCAGGAGTGTCATCGAGTGCATCCAATATAGTTTCTTAGCCTATGATGCATTAGGCGAAAACTGTGTACCTATCTTGCACCAAAACTACCTCTGTCTCCAAACAGACCTAAGCGAGATTCTATATGACACATGTCATCTATGAGTTCTATTGGGGTGCGTCCAAAAGGATTTCTTAGCATAGGGTATGTTCCATGCAAACCGTGCAACTATCTTGCATCAAGATTAGCACTATCTCCAAATAGATCGAACCGACCTTCTACTTGAGCCTCTTCACCTAGGATTATCATTAGGTGCTTCCATAATGGTTTGTGAGCCTATAGTGCATTATGCGCAAACCATGCAACAATCTTACACCTAAACTAACACTGTCTCCAAACAGATTGAAGCGAGATTCCAAATGACACACATGATCTAGGAGTTCTATCAGGTGCGTCCAAATTGATTTATGAGAACCATGGTACGTTCCAT
>NC_012879.2:28770924-28772371 GCF_000003195.3 Sorghum bicolor
TAACTAACACTGTCTCCAAACTGATTGAAGCGCGATTCCAAATGACACACATGATCTAGGAGTTCTATCGGGTGCGTCCAAATTGATTTATGAGAACATGGTACGTTCCATGCAAACCGTACACCTATCTTTCATCAAGATTAGCACTATCTCCAAACAGACCGAACCGGGCTTTCACTTGAGCCTCTTCACCTAGGAGTACCATCGGGAACTTCCACAACTATTTCTGAGCCTATAGTGCACTGGGCACAAACCATGCAAGTATCTTGCACCGAAACTAATACTATCTCCAACTGGAACGAAGCGAGATTCCATATGATACACTTCATCTAGTAGTTCCATCGGGTGCATCTACAGTTCCATCGGGTGTGTCCAAATTGATTTCTGAGCATATGGTATGTTCCAAGCAAACCGTGCACCTATCTTGCATCAAGATTAGAACTATCTCCAAACAGACAGAACCAAGATTCCACATGAGCCTCTTCACCAAGGAGTACCATCGCGTGCGTCCAAAATATTTTCTTAGCCTACGGTGCATTAGGTTGAAACCGTGTACCTATCTTGCACTGAAACTAACACTATCTCGAAAGAGACCGAAGTGAGGTTCTATATGACACACGTCATCTAGGAGTTCTATTGGGTGCTTCCAAATATATTTCTAAGCATATGGTACGTTCGATGCAATTCGTGTACCTATCTTGCATCTAGATTAGGACTATCTCCAAACAAAGCAAACTGAGCTTCCACTTGAGCCCCTTTACCCAGGAGTGTCATCGAGTGCATCCAAAATAGTTTCTTAGCCTATGATGCATTAGGCGCAAACTGTGTACCTATCTTGCACTAAAACTACCTCTGTCTCCAAACAGACCTAAGCGAGATTCTATATGACACATGTCATCTATGAGTTCTATTGGGGTGTGTCCAAATGGATTTCTTAGCATATGGTATGTTCCATGCAAACCATGCACCTATCTTGCATTAAGATTAGCACTATCTCCAAACAGATCGAACTGACCTTCCACTTGAGCCTCTTCACCTAGGATTATCATCGGGTGCTTCCATATTGGTTTCTGAGCCTATGGTGCATTATGCGCAAACCATGCACCAATGTTGCACCTAAACTAACACTGTCTCCAAACATATTGAAGCGAGATTCCATATGACACACATGATCTAGGAGTTCTATCGGGTGCGTCCAAATTGATTTCTAAGAATATGGTACGTTCCATGCACACCCGTACACCTATCTTTCATCAAGATTAGCACTATCTCCAAACAGACCGAACTGAACTTTCACTTGAGCCTCTTCACCAAGGAGTACCATCGGTAACTTCCACAACGATTTTTGAGCCTATGGTGCACTGGGCACAAACCATGCAACTATCTTGCAACGAAACTAATACTATCTCCAACTAGACTAAAGCGAGATTCCATATGATACACTTCA
>NC_012879.2:28772624-28775721 GCF_000003195.3 Sorghum bicolor
GAGACCGAAGTGAGATTCTATATGACACACGTGATCTAGGAGTTCTATTGGGTGCTTCCAAATATATTTCTAAGCATATGGTACGTTCGATGCAATTCGTGTACCTATCTTGCATCTAGATAGGGACTATCTCCAAACAAAGCAAACTGAGCTTCCACTTGAGCCTCTTTACCCAGGAGTGTCATCGAGTGCATCCAAAATAGTTTCTTAGCCTATGATGCATTAGGCGCAAACTGTGTACCTATCTTGCACTAAAACTACCTCTGTCTCCATACAGACCTAAGCGAGATTCTATATGACACACATCATCTAGGAGTTCTATTGGGTGCTTCCAAATATATTTCTAAGCATATGGTACGTTCGATGCAATTCATGTACCTATCTTGCATCTAGATTAGGACTATCTCCAAACAAAGCAAACTAAGCTTCCACTTGAGCCCCTTTACCCAGGAGTGTCATCGAGTGCATCCAAAATAGTTTCTTAGCCTATGATGCATTAGGCGCAAACTGTGTACCTATCTTGCACTAAAACTACCTCTGTCTCCAAACAGACCTAAGCGAGATTCTATATGACACATGTCATCTATGAGTTCTATTGGGGTGCGTCCAAAAGGATTTCTTAGCATAGGGTATGTTCCATGCAAACCGTGCACCTATCTTGCATCAAGATTAGCACTATCTCCAAATAGATCGAACCGACCTTCCACTTGAGCCTCTTCACCTAGGATTATCATTAGGTGCTTCCACAATGGTTTCTGAGCCTATGGTGCATTATGCACAAAGCATGCACCAATCCTGCAAGTAAACTAACACTGTCTCCAAAAAGATTGAAGCGAGATTCCAAATGACACACATGATCTAGGAGTTCTATCGGGTGCGTCCAAATTGACTTATGAGAACATGGTACGTTCCATGCAAACCGTACACTTATCTTTCATCAAGATTAGCACTATCTCCAAACAGACCGAACCGGGCTTTCACTTGAGCCTCTTCACCTAGGAGTACCATCGGGAACTTCCACAACAATTTCTGAGCCTATAGTGCACTGGGCACAAACCATGCAACTATCTTGCACCGAAACTAATACTATCTCCAACTGGACCGAAGCGAGATTCCATATGATACACTTCATCTAGTAGTTCCATCGGGTGCATCTACAGTTCCATCGGGTGTGTCCAAATTGATTTCTGAGCATATGGTATGTTCCATGCAAACCGTGCACCAATCTTGCATCAAGATTAGAAGTATCTCCAAACAGACAGAACCAAGGTTCCACATGAGCCTCTTCACCAAGGAGTACCATCGCGTGCGTCCAAAATAGTTTCTTAGCCTATGGTGCATTTGGCACAAACCGTGTACCTATCTTGCACCGAAACTAACACTATCTCCAAAGAGACCAAAGTGGGATTCTATATGACACGCATCATCTAGGAGTTCTATTGGGTGCTTCCAAATATATTTCTAAGCATATGGTACGTTCGATGCAATTGGTGCTCCTATCCTGTATCAAGATTAGCACTATCTCCAAACAAAGCAAACTGAGCTTCCACTTGAGCCCCTTTACCCAGGAGTATCGTCGAGTGCATCTAAAATGGTTTCTTAGCCTATGATGCTTTAGGCGCAAACTGTGTACCTATCTTGCACCAAAACTACCTCTGCCTCCAGACAGACCTAAGCGAGATTCTATATGACACATGTCATCTAGGAGTTCTATTGGGGTGCGTCCAAAAGGATTTCTTAGCATATGGTATGTTCCATGCAAACCGTGCACCTATCTTGCATCAAGATTAGCACTATCTCCAAACAGATCGAACCGACCTTCCACTTGAGCCTCTTCACCTAGGATTATCATCATGTGCTTCCATAATAGTTTCTGAGCCTATGGTGCATTATGCGTAAACCATGCACCAATCTTGCACCTAAACTAACACTGTCTCCAAACAGATTGAAGCGCGATTCCAAATGACACACATGATCTAGGAGTTCTATCGGGTGCGTCCAAATTGATTTATGAGAACATGGTACGTTCCATGCAAACCGTACACCTATCTTTCATCAAGATTAGCACTATCTCCAAACAGACCGAACCGGGCTTTCACTTGAGCCTCTTCACCTAGGAGTACCATCGGGAACTTCCACAACTATTTCTGAGCCTATAGTGCACTGGGCACAAACCATGCAAGTATCTTGCACCGAAACTAATACTATCTCCAACTGGAACGAAGCGAGATTCCATATGATACACTTCATCTAGTAGTTCCATCGGGTGCATCTACAGTTCCATCGGGTGTGTCCAAATTGATTTCTGAGCATATGGTATGTTCCAAGCAAACCGTGCACCTATCTTGCATCAAGATTAGAACTATCTCCAAACAGACAGAACCAAGATTCCACATGAGCCTCTTCACCAAGGAGTACCATCCCGTGCGTCCAAAATATTTTCTTAGCCTACGATGCATTAGGTTGAAACCGTGTACCTATCTTGCACTGAAACTAACACTATCTCGAAAGAGACCGAAGTGAGGTTCTATATGACACACGTCATCTAGGAGTTCTATTGGGTGCTTCCAAATATATTTCTAAGCATATGGTACGTTCGATGCAATTCGTGTACCTATCTTGCATCTAGATTAGGACTATCTCCAAACAAAGCAAACTGAGCTTCCACTTGAGCCCCTTTACCCAGGAGTGTCATCGAGTGCATCCAAAATAGTTTCTTAGCCTATGATGCATTAGGCGCAAACTGTGTACCTATCTTGCACTAAAACTACCTCTGTCTCCAAACAGACCTAAGCGAGATTCTATATGACACATGTCATCTATGAGTTCTATTGGGGTGCGTCCAAAAGGATTTCTGAGCATAGGGTATGTTCCATGCAAACCGTGCACCTATCTTGCATCAAGATTAGCACTATCTCCAAATAGATCGAACCGACCTTCCACTTGAGCCTCTTCACCTAGGATTATCATTAGGTGCTTCCACAATGGTTTCTGAGCCTATGGTGCATTATGCGCAAAGCATGCACCAATCCTGCACGTAAACTAACACTGTCTCCAAAAAGATTGAAGCGAGATTCCAAATGACACACATGATCTA
>NC_012879.2:28777424-28826920 GCF_000003195.3 Sorghum bicolor
AAGGAGTACATCGTGTGCGTCCAAAATAGTTTCTTAGCCTATGGTGCATTAGGCACAAACCGTGTACCTATCTTGCACCGAAACTAACACTATCTCCAAAAAGACCGAAGTGAGATTCTATATGACACATCTCATCTAGGAGTTCTATTGGGTGCTTCCAAATATATTTCAAAGCATATGGTACGTTCCATGTAATTCGTGCACCTATCTTGCATCAAGATTAGCACTATCTCCAAACAAAAGCAAACCGAGCTTCCACTTGAGCCCCTTTACCCAGGAGTATCATCGGATGCATCAAAAATGGTTTCTTAGCCTATGATGCATTAGGCGCAAACTGTGTACCTATCTTGCACCAAAACTAACTCTGTCTCCAAACAGACCGAAGCGAGATTCCATATGACACATGTCATCTAGGAGTTCTATTGGGGTGCGTCCAAATGGATTTCTTAGCATATGGTATGTTCCATGCAAACCGTGCACCTATCTTGCATCAATATTAGCACTATCTCCAAATAGATCGAACCGACCTTCCACTTGAGCCTCTTCACCTAGGATTATCATCGGGTGCTTCCATAATGGTTTCTGAGCCTATGGTGCATTATGCGCAAACCATGCACCAATCTTGCACCTAAACTAACACCGTCTCCAAACAGATTGAAGCGAGATTCCATATGACACACATGATCTAGGAGTTCTATCGGGTTCGTCCAAATTGAGTTCTGAGAATATGGTACTTTCCATGCAAACCGTACACCTATCTTGCATCAAGATTAGCACTATCTCCAAACAAAGCAAATTGAGCTTCCACTTGAGCCCCTTTACCCAGGAGTATCATCGGGTGCATCCAAAATGATTTCTTAGCCTATGATGCATTAGGGGCAAACTGTGTACCTATCTTGCACCAAAACTAATACTATCTCCAACTGGACTGAAGTGAGATTCCATATGATACACTTCATCTAGAAGTTCTATTGGGGTTCGTCCAAATTGATTTCTGAGCATGTGGTATGTTCCATGCAAACCGTGCACCTATCTTGCATCAAGATTAGCACTATCTCCAAACAGATCGAACCGACCTTCCACTTGAGCCTCTTCACCTAGGATTATCATCGGGTGCTTCCATAATGGTTTCTGAGCCTATGGTGCATTATGCACAAACCATGCACCAATCTTGCACCTAAACTAACACTGTCTCCAAATAGATTGAAGCGAGATTCCATATGAAACACATGATCTAGGAGTTCTATCGAGTTCGTCCAAATTGATTTCTGAGAATATGGTACGTTCCATGCAAACCGTGCACCTATCTTGCATCAAGATTAGCACTATCTCCAAACAGATCGAACCGACCTTCCACTTGAGCCTCTTAACCTAGGATTATCATCGGGTGCTTCCATAATGGTTTCTAAGCGTATGGTGCATTATGCGCAAACCATACACCAATCTTGCACCTAAACTAACACTATCTCCAAACAGATTGAAGCGACATTCCATATGACACACATGATCTAGGAGTTCTATCGGGTGCGTCCAAATTGATTTCTGAGAATATGGTACGTTCCATCCAAACCGTACACCTATCTTTCACCAAGATTAGCACAATCTCCAAACAGACCGAACCGAGCTTTCACTTGAGCCTCTTCACCTAGGAGTACCATCGGGAACTTCCACAACGATTTCTATGCCTATGGTGCACTGGGCACAAATCATGCAACTATCTTGCTCCGAAACTAATACTATCTCCAACTGGACCGAAGCGAGATTCCATATGATACACTTCATCTAGTAGTTCCATCGGGTGCATCTATAGTTCCATCGGGTGTGTCCAAATTGATTTCTGAGCATATGGTATGTTCCATGCAAACCGTGCACCTATCTTGCATCAAGATTAGAACTATCTCCAAACAGACAGAACCAAGATTCCACATGAGCCTCTTCACCAAGGAGTACCATCGCGTGCGTCCAAAATAGTTTCTTAGCCTATGGTGCATTAGGCACAAACCGTGTACCTATCTTGCACCGAAACTAACACTATCTCCAAAGAGACCGAAGTGAGATTATATATGACACACGTCATCTAAGAGTTCTATTGGGTGCTTCCAAATATATTTCTAAGCATATGGTACGTTTGATGCAATTCGTGCACCTATCTTGCATCAAGATTAGCACTATCTCCAAACAAAGCAAACTGAGCTTCCACTTGAGCCCCTTTACCTAGGAGTATCATCGGGTGCATCCAAAATGGTTTCTTAGCCTATGATGCATTAGGCGCAAACTGTGTACCTATCTTGCACCAAAACTAACTCTGTCTCCAAACAGACCAAAGCTAGATTCTATATGACACATGGCATCTAGGAGTTCTATTGGGGTGCGTCCAAATGGATTTCTTAGCATATGGTATGTTCCATGCAAACCGTGCACCTATCTTGCATCAAGATTAGCACTATCTCCAAACAGATCGAACCGACCTTCCACTTGATCCTCTTCACATAGGATTATCATCGGGTGCTTGCATAATGGTTTCTGAGCCTATGGTGCATTATGCGCAAACCATGCACCAATCTTGCACCTAAACTAACACTGTCTCCAAACAGATTGAAGCGAGATTCCATATGAAACACATGATCTAGGAGTTCTATCGGGTGTGTCCAAATTGATTTCTGAGAATATGGTACGTTCCATGCAAACCGTGCACCTATCTTCCATCAAAATTAGCAATATCTCCAAACAGATCGAACCGACCTTCCACTTGAGCCTCTTCACCTAGGATTATCATCGGGTGCTTCCATAATGGTTTCTGAGCCTATGGTGCATTATGCGCAAACCATGCACCAATCTTGCACCTAAACTAACACTATCTCCAAACAGATTGAAGCGAGATTCCATATGACACACATGATCTAGGAGTTCTATCGGGTGCATCGAAATTGATTTCTGAGAATATGGTACGTTCCATCCAAACCGTACACCTATCTTTCATCAAGATTAGCACAATCTCCAAGCAGACCGAACCGAGCTTTCACTTGAGCCTCTTCACCTAGGAGTAAAATCGGCAACTTCCACAACGATTTCTGAGCCTATGGTGCACTGGGCACAAACCATGCAACTATCTTGCTCCGAAACTAATACTATCTCCAACTGGACCGAAGCGAGATTCCATATGATACACTTCATCTAGTAGTTCCATCGGGTGCATCTACAGTTCCATCGGGTGTGTCCAAATTGATTTCTGAGCATATGGTATGTTCCATGCAAACCGTGCACCTATCTTGCATCAAGATTAGCACTATCTCCAAATAGATCGAACCGACCTTCCACTTGAGCCTCTTCACCTAGGATTATCATCGGGTGCTTGCATAATGGTTTCTGAGCCTATGGTGCATTATGCGCAAACCATTCACCAATCTTGCACCTAAACTAACACTGTCTCCAAACAGATTGAAGCGAGATTCCATACGAAACACATGATCTAGGAGTTCTATCAGGTGCGTCCAAATTGATTTCTGAGAATATGGTACGTTCCATGCAAACCGTGCACCTATCTTGCATCAAGATTAGCACTATCTCCAAACAGATCGAACTGACCTTCCACTTGAGCCTCTTCACCTAGGATTATCATCGGGTGCTTCCATAATAGTTTCTGAGCCTATGGTGCATTATGCGCAAATCATGCACCAATCTTGCACCTAAACTAATATGGTCTCCAAACAGATTGAAGCGAGATTCCATATGACACACATGATCTAGGAGTTCTATCGGATGCGTCCAAATTGATTTCTGAGAATATGGTACGTTCCATGCAAACCGTACACCTATCTTTCATCAAGATTAGCACTATCTCCAAACAGACCGAACCGAGCTTTCACTTGAGCCTCTTCACCTAGGAGTACCATCAGGAACTTCCACAACGATTTCTGAGCCTATGGTGCACTGGGCACAAACCATGCAACTATCTTGCTCCGAAACTAATACTATCTCCAACTGGACCGAAGCGAGATTCCATATGATACACTTCATCTAGTAGTTCCATCGGGTGCATCTACAGTTCCATCGGGTGAGGCCAAATTGATTTCTGAGCATATGGTATGCTTCATGCAAACCGTGCACCTATCTTGCATCAAGATTAGAACTATCTCCAAACAGATAGAACCAAGATTCAACATGAGCCTCTTCACCAACGAGTACCATCGCGTGCGTCCAAAATAGTTTCTTAGCCTATGGTGCATTAGGCACAAATCGTGTACCTATCTTGCACCGAAACTAACACTATCTCCAAAGAGACCGAAGTGAGATTATATATGACACACATCATCTAAGAGTTCTATTGGGTGCTTCCAAATATATTTCTAAGCATATGGTACGTTCGATGCAATTCGTGCACCGATCTTGTATCAAGATTAGCACTATCTCCAAATAAAGCAAACTGAGCTTCCACTTGAGCCCCTTTACCTAGGAGTATCATCGGGTGCATCCAAAATGGTTTCTTAGCCTACGATGTATTAGGCACAAACTGTGTACCTATCTTGCACCAAAACTAACTCTGTCTCCAAACAGACCGAAGCGAGATTCCATATGACACATGTCATCTAGGAGTTCTATTGGGGTGCGCCCAAATGGATTTCTTAGCATATGGTATGTTCCATGCAAACCGTGCACCTGTCTTGCATCAAGATTATCACTATCTCCAAACAGATCGAACCGAACTTCCACTTGAGCCTCTTCACCTAGGATTATTGTAACACCTCAGTGTTATGGTTGCATTAATCATGTGCATAGCATGAGCATCATCATCTACTCAAAGCATATCATGATCATCATCTATCTTGAGCCATGTCATTCTATGCAAATATGTGATCTAAATTGCTTAAATAGGCTTCCTATGCTTATGTTTGAGTGAACCATGCTTGTGTTTGTGCTCTATGCCTTGGTAATTAGTTTATCTATGCTTAACTTAACCTTGGGAACAATGTTCATGTTGATCACTTCTCCAAAATAATCACTTAAGTCATGCTTATGCAAATAGGCCCTAGAAACCTCTTTTGCTTAGGCTTTTAAAAAGTGTTTCATAAAATGTTTGCATGTCAAAACTTTCTACAGAAAAGTTGTAGCAAATTGTATAAGGAACAAAAGTTGTTTAATGGCCATCTCATGAAAATAATCATAAATAGCTCAAAATTGACCCACAAGGCAGATTTGGGGCTGTTTCCAACACTTAGAAAATTTTCTAAGTCTGGAATCACTGCAGTTTGCTCGAGGGGGTATTGTTCATCCTCCAGTTTGAATTCTAGGCTGAATCAAACTGTGATCTTGTAAGCAATGTTGGAGTACTCATGTAGCTCTCTAGCATAGAGCAATTAGCCAGCAAAATCATCGAGTGGTTTAGGAGATAATCATCGTGCAAAATCGAGTTTCAGTCGGGTTTGGGAACTGATTGAAGTCGCCGTCAGACAGGTGGAGCTCGCCGGTGATGCCGCATGTCTGGACCCGTGGCGTCCGTCCGTCGCCGTTGGCCCCGCTCGTCAGTCCTTAGCGCGTCCTACAGCTCGCCACGGCGCCCCCGGTCACGTGGACAGCGCCATTCCACTCCCGGTTCCCTCCCTCTCGCGTGCATCGTCGTCTCAGTGTCTCCGTGTCTCCGGCCAAGCAACTCTGCCCAGCGCTCCGCCAGCCTCTCCACTTCACCGTCGTCAAGTTGGTTGCGGCTGCCGAGCCTCGGTGAGCCCGCATTGCCTTCTCTGTCGCGAGCTTACCTCGCCGGAGCTCCGCCATGGCCACCGGCGTCGTGGCCAGGGCTCTGTAGTCCACCATTTTTCCTCATTCGTCCCAAAAGCTCCGCTAGGTCATGCTGATGCTCGTCCGCATTCTCTTCCGCTCTGTCTCCGGCCAGAGACGCTGGGGGTCGGCCGCACACCACCGCCGTGCCGCCATTCGCGAAGGCGAGGTACCTAGAGTCCATTAGAGTTAGGGTTTCGGGTACCGCTCGATGCGGACTGATGTGGGGAGCACGATGGTGCCCGTGGTTGTCGCCGAGACCTCGCCGTCGACGAGATCTCCGGCGGTCAAGTCACGCCTCTGCTCTCGGGTCACTGGCATGTGGGGTCTGTTGACTCGCGGGTCCCCCTGTCAGTCTCTCTTTCTCCTTTGTTTAATTTAGGGTTTGAGCTAGTTTTTAATGAAAATATAAAATGAACTTGTTTATGATATTCATAATTTGTAAATAATCTGAAATCTGTTGTTTGATATCATATAAGTCATGTTTCTGAATTTATGAAATAAACACCTTGTCACATGTTAAGTGCATATCTTTAATTTAGTATGTGCAATTGCTCTGAAATTTTTATGGTGATGCTTTGATGCTATACTTGTGCCTCTGTAATTTTTGTAGATTTTTCTGAGCACTTTGACTAGTATCTTGTAATTATGCTCCTTTCTAGAATTAATTGATAAATGCCTTGTTAAGTAAACGTTTGAGGGTTATCATCTGATGTTCTGGTAACCTTGTGATATGCTTGTGCTCATAAGCCATGTGGTTGGCATTATTTATGTTTTGGTTATGTCATCAAATAATTAATTAAAGGGTTAAAGGCTGTTCTGGACAGCAAGGGAGTAATTTAACTTTTGCTGAATGATAACTTGTCTTTCTGGGAAACTTGTCTAAATCAAAGTTGTTGTAAACTTATTGAACTAGCTGTGGATCAAATTTGGGGTCATTTGGCCTAGTAGTTTAAAAGTTATAGCTTTTCCAAGTTGGGTTCCAGAAATAGGTGCTCTCTGTTTTTCTGGGACAGAACCTGGAACTTTGTTTAAATGACTTGTTTAATGTATGAATCCTGCTGTGATGTTTAAAGATTATTTGTAGACAATTTCATAATCTTTCCAGAATGTCCTCACCTAAGTTTGTTGGATCTTTGTGGCAATAGTTATGATCTGTTTACTGAGCTAATCCTGCTGTCTGATGCTTGCTGTTATAGGCTATCATGATAGGTTTTGGGCTAAGTTAACTTGTTAACTTGTGTGAACTTGTTATAACTATTGCTCCGTAAATGAGTGTCCAGTGGGTCACTTATGTTATTAAGCATTCATTCTTTTGTATGCACACCTTCTCATTCACCGAGCATGCAATAGGTGCATCGGACGTGGCAGCCTCCTTCGATCTGCAAGTGAACTCCGAAGGCCAGGAGGGCAACCCGGAGGTGGAGGTCCAGCAAGTCGGACTCGAGGAGCCCGAAGAAGAAGTTGAGTGCCCAAATCACGAGCCAGCTTCATTCGTGAAAGGCAAGCCCCGGAGCATTCTAAGTCTCCCTTTATCTTCGAAAGTTTACTTAAATATGTCATATCTATTGATGCATTAAGTATAGGAGTTGTGATGAAACCTTTGCTGCATTTTACTCAATCCTTGTCCAGATATCTTACCACTACCTGGTCATAGAGTTAGGATCGAGTAGCAGCTTAGCCATGCTTAAAGCGGTAGAAGTCGGGTAATTTCCTTTCACCTGCGCGATATAGGGTTGTGTCGGATCACGATGGTCTATATGTGCTATCCTGGATGGAACCTGATTAATTTGACTTAAGCCGGGCGGAGTTTTGCAAGGTTGTAGTAACTCCGTCTGTGGCAGCTAAGGACCGACCATTGTACGTCCTCTTGTCATGTTGAACGCATGCCTAACACTTAGTTGGCCGGATAACTCGTTCCGACCGCGAAGCCGAGTAGTATGACTCAGGCCGGAAGACCGGCAAGTATAAAGTGCGCACTACCGGAGGAAGTGCGGTGTGCGGGGGACCATTGGCGTAAGCCCAAAGGCAGGTGAGTTAAAATTCCTGACCTCCCTGGCAAAGTGGTAGCCCTGGGAGTGCGGCGCTGATCGGAGCCACGATTCCGGAGTCGTACCAAAGGTGACCCGTTGGCTCTCCGACGGGGGATGCTTGGGTGAGTGCTAGGAATAACCCTCCAGCTGGATAGGAATTCGATTCGAATCGTCGTCTCTCCCGGTTAGTGAGAACTTGACAGAGTAGCGGCAAACGTAGCATTCACTAATGAACTTGGTTCAGGATAATGATGATAGCAAAGAAGAACATATGATGAATTTGATATGGTTATTATTTTTTGTAATAATCAAGTGATGTGTTGTAGTACAGGTGCTAATCTAGTGGTAGGCTGATGATAAATAAATATGAAGCTCTTACAATAGGTCAGTTGTAATAAAGGCTTTTGGCAAAATATTGAGTCAACCAGCTCTACCTTTATATATTAGCCTTGCTTGATCCTTGGTGTCTTTTATGTTTTACTAGACGGGTAAGTCTAGCTGAGTACATTCTCGTACTCAGGGTTTATTCCCACCTGTTGTAGATGACATCTTTTATGACGACTTCTGCAAGACCTGTCTCCATCCCGCTGGGGATGAGGACTAACCGTTGGGCACGGTTCTCTAACAAACTCGTACCTGTTGCTTTTGGAAGGATGGTGTAGACTCTGGCAATAACAAAAACTTGTGAACTGAACTTTGAACAAGTGTGTGTAATTATTTTGCTTCTGCTACTTCGAACAAGTGTTGTAATAAATTAATACTCCGATGTGGTGCCGCTTCGACGGCAATGAATGACTATGTAACATTCGCTGTGTTGAGCTGAATTATTACGATCTTGGTTTGTTGCAAGTTAGTTTGAAGTCCTTCGTGATTTCAATTGACTACCGGGATTATATGGGCTCAAGTTTGGAAACTTGATTGCTTGTCGATCGTTTCTACACTTGAACTCTTATAATTTGGTCGGTTCTGTGACAGCTGGCATCGGAGCAAGTTCAGCATTATAAATGCAGCGTTTGTGTATTTAAAAACAAAAGAGTTTTTAAATAAAATGGTGTAAATCAATATTTAAGTTATGCCAGTGGTCGAATCCTCGTTGCCCACATAAGGACTATAGATGGCTATTTAAGTACTGACTTGGGGGGTTTTATTTATGCATCTCCGGCAGTACTCAGGTATGGATGTGTGATGACCGCACTATGCTACCCTGTGGTCTAATGGTGGAGGTAGCCTTCATATGTGAAGTAGCCACATATGTCGCTAGATTTAAATTATGCAATGTCGCACCTACGCCCTGGTAAGTGTGAGCTGTGAGAGCATGATCGTCCAAACGGCGGTCTAGGGGAGTGTTCGCGGTGGTTTTCTAGAGTGGTTACATGTCAAAACCATGGAACCACGAAAGAAACTTAATTGGGGAGCATTTAATTTCTCAGGTAGCTGTGGTGTCATTGTTTGTGCATGTTGGGCATGTCCAAGCAATGTGCACTTAGTTTACTGCTTTCTTGAGTGATATTGGGAACTGTTGGGCTGAAATGAAGTTTTCTGTAGGTACTCTAACAGCGTACGTGTAAATCGATAGTTATCGTATCGAGAGACGAATGTATGCCACCGTATATCCGTTAGAATATTAATTTTCTAAGTTTGTGAGGACGTACGGTTCGTGCATGCATCATGTCGCATTCATACATACATTCTGTCTACTCCTTCCCTTACAATGTCGTCCCTTTTAATTAAATAAATATTGCTTAAACTAATCCTCTTTTACCCATGGTATTCCTATTCCTTTCCACAGATGGACGCACCCGCTTCACCCCGTCCCAGTGACACTTTCTTGAGCGAGTTTGGCACTCCTACCCTGCTCTGGAGAGTGTTACAGACTGTCGGGTATACTAAGCCACCTCAGTATTCTTTGTGGGAGTTGGAGAGCACAGGAGGGATACAGTGGTTTGCTGTGCAGGGAGTTGTCCCTCCACATGGGGACAAGCCTGCATGGACAGGCTGGACTTGTAGCTCAGATGGGCAGACTCCTTGGGAGGCAGCTCAGGTTGCAGCCCAGACTATCCTGCTCGATATCTGTCAGAGGTGTGGCGATGAGCTGATGGAAGGACCAGCGGCCTCCATTCCCTATGCTGACCCAGCAGCAGCGGAGTGGAAACAGGCTAATGGTTGTGCCTTGGTTCGAGGCAAAGGAGAGAGAGCTGAGAGTTCTAGTCCTACTATGAGTGCTATGATGGCTGTGCTCAAGCTGATCAGTCAGCGAGAGGACACCTATGCACAGGTGATGGTGGCTGTTCGCCAGGCCCAGGAGATGCACCGGAAGGCTGAAAAGCGTGCTCGCAAGTTTCGCAAGCAAGCTAGACTCCTGGAGCAAGCTCAGAAGGACCGCAATGACTGGGAAGACATTGCGGAGTACCGTAGGCAGCAGTGGGTGAAGGCCATTAGAGAGAGAGATCATAAGCAGGATCAGATGAGTCAGTTAGCTAGAGAGAGGGAGACCATACAGGAGCGTTTGGTGCAGATCACTCGTGAGAGGGACACTGCACTCCGCGTGTCGGAGAACAGGCGCCGGGCATGGGAGATGCACCGGGATCAGTCTCTTGAGCGGGAGAACTATCTGCAGGATCAGATTGAGGCTGGACTTGTGGAGATTCACCGTCTCAATAACTTGCTACACCCTATTCCTCGCCCTATACCCGTGTATCCAAAGGTGGGACCTCAGGTGATTGTGGCCGATGATGATGGTATGGAGGTCGATGGACCAGCAGCGGTTGCACCACCTTTACACGAGGACGTGGAGGACGAGGAGCTTGAGCCAGTTAGCGACGAGGATGGAGAGGCGATCTTCGACGCTGACTCGGACGACGAGCCTAGAGTGTAGAGAGTAGTGGGTAGTGTTATGTAGGGATCTTTTGTAGTATGCCAGTCAGCCGTGGTGCTTTTGTACCCATGTTGTATTCTGGAACTTTGACCTTGACTCATGGCATGTACTGTGATGGTGTAATAACTTTGTGGACCCAATGTGTAACCTTAACATGTTCGTTATGTTATGACGATGTTTTCCGTTGTGGTGCATATTGCGGATATCTCTGTCATGTGTTGGATTGGTGATGTTGTTTTGTGGAATTGAATTATTGTGCCTTTCTGTAAAGCTATTCTCTCGAATACTTTCACGCATAAATATAAGTTCTTCTGCGGCAAATCTTGTCATCATCAATGCTCAATGACTGTGTTTTTACAGATGTCTCGTGGCACCCGAGGTGTGGAACAGCGTGCAAACATGAATCCCCCCTCCTCCTCCACCACCAAATCCTGCTGAGTTAATGCAAATGATGGTGGAAAATCAGAGGATGCTCACTGAGACCATCAATCGGATGGCCAATCAGGGTGGTCGTAATGCACATGAAGGACCAGCTCCTAACCAGTATAGTAGCTTCAAGGACTTCATGGATACAAAGCCCCCACCTTTCAGAGAAGCTGAAGAACCCCTTCAAGCTGAAGAATGGCTGAACACGGTGGAACAAAAGTTCCGCTTGCTTCGGTTGACTGAAGGTTTGAAGGCTGAGTATGCAGCTCATCAACTGCAAGGTCCGGCAGGCATCTGGTGGAATCAGTATCGGGAAGCTCTTCCAACCGACACTGTGCTTGACTGGAATCTTTTCCGTGATGCTTTTAAAGGGCATTTCATTCCTCCTGGTGTCATGGAGATGAAGCATACTGAGTTTATGCAGTTGACTTAGGGCAACAAAACTTTGAAGGAGTATTTGCATGCTTTCAATCATTTGTCTAGATATGCTCCGGAGTTTGTGAACACTGAGGTGAAAAAGATTGCTAGTTTCAAGCAGGGTTTGGGCCCCAAGTTGCTGAAGACTATGGGCCGCACTAAGTGTGCAACTTTCAATGAGTTTGTCAGTGATGCTCTCACTCAAGAGAACTATAACACTGTGTACACTGCGACCAAGACTCGCAAGAGGGCTTTTGAGGCCAGGGCAGGGTCATCTCAGCCCAAGACTCCAGTGGCAGCTAAGCCATCATTCCGTGCTCCAACGCCTAACCAGCGGTATCGCCCTCCGGTGAAGAAGAATCAGGCGAAGACGGGTTTCCGCAAGGGGTACTCTATTGCTCTTCCTAGGGGCAACACGGGTCCCAACTATGCCAAGACTCCACCTGCCAACCGTCCGTGCTGGAACTGCAATCAGACCGGGCATTGGCAGAGCAACTGTCCTTACCCGCCAAAGAAGGGCAACCAAGGGAACGTCCATCAGGGGCGTGTTCACTACACAACTGTGGAAGCAATCTCTGCTGGTGAGGTAGTTACGGCTGGTAAGTTTCTGGTTAACCAACGTGACGCACTTGTGCTTTTTGATTCAGGAGCATCGCATTCTTTTGTGAGTTCTGAATTTGTGTCTAAGCATAATATCAAGGCAATTACACTTGATAAGGGCAGTTATTGTATTAGTGCTGCGGGAAATGATATTTCCACCAATCAAGTGGTTTTGGGGGCAACTCTGGAAATAGGAGGCCGTCAGTTTCTTGCTGATTTGGTTATTCTACCCGGTGTGGGCATAGATGTAATTCTGGGGATGAAGTGGATGAGTGGCAATGGAGTTCTTATCGACACCACCACTCGTGTAGTGATGTTGAAAGACCCAAATACCAAGGAGGCATTTCTAGTGCAACTCCCTTGTGATATTCAAATCCGTAGCACTGTGAATGCAGTTACATTTAAGGCTATTCAGGACATTCCGGTGGTGTGTGAGTTCCCGGATGTATTTCCTGATGATTTACCCGGGCTTCCTCCGGATCGAGATGTGGAGTTCAAAATTGAGTTGATTCCAGGTACCGCTCCTATCTCTAGAAGACCTTATAGAATGCCACCCAATGAATTAGCTGAGCTTAAGACCCAACTAAATGAGTTGTTGAAGAAGGGTCTTATCCGTCCTAGTTCTTCTCCATGGGGTTGTCCGGCTATCTTTGTGAAGAAGAAGGATCAATCTTTGCGCATGTGTGTGGACTATCGTCCCCTAAATGCGGTAACCATCAAGAACAAATACCCTCTTCCTCGCATTGATATCTTGTTTGATCAGTTGTCTAAAGCTAAGGTATTCTCCAAGATTGATTTGCGATCTGGGTATCATCAGATCAAGATCTGTCCTGAAGATGTACCTAAGACAGCTTTCTCGACGAGGTATGGGTTGTATGAGTATCTCGTCATGTCCTTCGGTCTTACAAATGCACCTGCTCACTTCATGTATCTCATGAATTCGGTGTTCATGCCCGAATTGGACAAGTTTGTGGTGGTCTTCATTGATGATATCTTGGTATATTCCTGCAATGAAGAGGAGCATGCAGAGCATCTGCGTATAGTGTTGTCGCGTTTGCGCGAACATCAGCTTTATGCCAAGTTTAGCAAATGCGAGTTTTGGCTGAAGAAAGTACCTTTCTTGGGCCATGTCTTATCTGAAGAAGGCATATCGGTGGACCTAGCCAAGGTGCAAGAAGTGTTGGATTGGAAAGTTCCAACTTCGGTGCACGAGGTTCGGAGTTTTCTTGGTCTGGCTGGATATTATCGTCGATTCATTCAGGAATTTTCAAAAATATCCAAGCCTATGACTCGGCTACTTCAGAAAGATGAGAAGTTTGTGTGGACGCCTGAATGTGAAGAGGCATTCCACAAGTTGAGGACATTGCTGACATCAGCTCCTGTCCTAGCTCAACCTGATATCGAAAAGCCCTTCGATGTCTTTTGTGATGCGTCAGGCATCGGTCTAGGCTGCGTGTTGATGCAGGAAGGTCGCGTTATCGCGTATGCCTCACGCCAACTTCGAAAGCATGAGGTTAATTACCCTACTCATGACTTAGAATTGGCAGCAGTTGTTCATGCTTTGAAAATCTGGAGGCATTATTTGCTGGGTAATCTGTGTAATATCTACACCAATCATAAGAGCCTCAAGTATATCTTCACTCAACCTGAACTGAACATGCGGCAGCGAAGGTGGCTTGAGTTGATTAAAGATTATAATCTACAAGTGCACTATCATCCGGGCAAGGCGAACGTGGTGGCGGATGCCTTGAGTCGGAAAGTGCACTGTCACTCAATCCAAGTGGAAGATCCGTTGTTGTCACATCTTATGCATCCACTTGTGCTCAACCAGATTTCTCTGGAGAGTACTCTTCGCAATCGAGTCATCGAATTGCAGCAAACAGATGTAGGCATCCACCATATAAAGACGAAAATGAAGGAAGAAGAAACCAAGCATTTCCGGGTCGATGAGAACGGAATTCTTTGGTTCAAAGATCGACTAGTGGTCCCAAAAGACCGTGAACTATGAAATCAGATCTTATCTAAAGCTCATTCATCCAAATTGTCTATCCATCCTGGTAGTAGCAAGATGTATCAGGATCTGAAACCTTTGTTTTGCTGGACAAAGATGAAAAAGGAGATTGCTACTTTTGTCGCTCGTTGTGACAATTGTTGTCGTGTGAAGGCTGTTCACATGAAAGCTGGTTTACTTCAACCCTTGTCAATTCCTGGTTGGAAATGGGAAGAAGTCAGCATGGATTTCATCGTTGGACTCCCAACTTCTGTTATGGGTTACGACTCCATCTGGGTGATTGTAGATCGTTTGACCAAGGTTGCTCGATTTATTCCAGTTCGAACTGACTACCATCCACATCAATATGCAGAATTGTACTTCGAGCACATTGTTCGTCAGTATGGTGTGCCTCGAACTATTGTATCAGATCATGGACCACAGTTCACTGCTTGTTTTTGGGAATGTCTACATGAGCAGATTGGTACTCATTTAGTCCGTAGCTCTGCTTATCATCCCCAAACGGCTGGTCAAACTGAACGGGTTAACCAAATCCTAGAAGACATGTTAAGGGCATGTGCTCTCTCTTCAAAAGGTTCTTGGGTTAAGTGGTTGCCATTAGCTGAGTTCTCCTACAACAATAGTTATTAGGAGAGTATCAAGATGGCTCCATTTGAAGCCCTGTACGGTCGAAAGTGTCGAACCCCGTTGAATTGGGTAGAAGTCGGAGAGCGAAGGTATTATGGTATCGATTTCGTGAACGAAGCAGAGCAGCAAGTCCGTACCATCCAGCAACATCTGGAAGCTGCTCAAGCTCGTCAGAAAAGTTATGCCGACAAAAGAAGGAAGCCGATTGAGTTTTCAGTTGGTGACCATGTGTATATCAAGGTGTCTCCGATGAAGGGTGTACAAAGGTTCGGAGTCAAGCAAAAGCTTGCACCTCGTTATGTGGGACCTTATTGGATTCTCGATAAGAAAGGGAATGTGGCGTACAAAGTTCAACTCCCAGTTGCGCTTTGAGCTATTTTCCCTGTCTTCCACGTATCACAATTAAAGAAGTGCCTTCGTGTACCGGAGGAACGAGTGGAGGTTCGGGATATCAAGTTCAAGTCAGACTTGGTGTATGAAGAAAAACCCGTAGCGGTTCTTGATCGCAAGGAACAGGAGACTCGTAATCATGTGGTTAAGTTCTACAAAGTGTTGTGGAGTAACCACGGGGAAGAAGATGCCACTTGGGAGACAGAGGATTATTTAAAAGAAGTTTACAAAACCTTCTTCGAAAATCAGTAAGCTTTCAAATCTCGGGACGAGATTTTTGTAAGGGGGGAGGGCTGTAACACCCCAGTGTTATGGTTGCATTAACCATGTGCATACATGAGCATCATCATCTACTCAAAGCATATCATGATCATCATCTATCTTGAGCCATGTCATTCTATGCAAATATGTGATCTAAATTGCTTAAATAGGCTTCCTATGCTTATGTTTGAGTGAACCATGCTTGTGTTTGTGCTCTATGCCTTGGTAATTAGTTTATCTATGCTTAACTTAACCTTGGGAACAATGTTCATGTTGATCACTTCTCCAAAATAATCACTTAAGTCATGCTTATGCAAATAGGCCCTAGAAACCTCTTTTGCTTAGGCTTTTAAAAAGTGTTTCATAAAATGTTTGCATGTCAAAACTTTCTACAGAAAAGTTGTAGCAAATTTTATAAGGAACAAAAGTTTTTTAATGGCCATCTCATGAAAATGATCACAAATAGCTCAAAATTGACCCACAAGGCAGATTTGGGGCTGTTTCCAACACTTAGAAAATTTTCTGTCTGGAACCACTGCAGTTTGCTCGAGGGGTCATTGTTCATCCTCCAGTTTGAATTCTAGGCTGAATCAAACTGTGATCTTGTAAGCAATGTTGGAGTACTCATGTAGCTCTCTAGCATAGAGCAATTAGCCAGCAAAATCATCGAGTGGTTTAGGAGATAATCATCGTGCAAAATCGAGTTTCAGTCGGGTTTGGGAACTGATTGAAGTCGCCGTCAGACAGGTGGAGCTCGCCGGTGACGCCGCATGTCTGGACCCGTGGCGTCCGTCCGTCGCCGTTGGCCCCGCTCGTCAGTCCTTAGCGCGTCCTACAGCTCGCCACGGCGCCCCCGGTCGCGTGGACAGCGCCATTCCACTCCCGGTTCCCTCCCTCTCGCGTGCATCGTCGTCTCCGCGTCGCCGCCGTTGCTTCGGCGAGCTCGCGCGCGCGTGTCTCCGTGTCTCCGGCCAAGCAACTCTGCCCAGCGCTCCGCCAGCCTCTCCACTTCACCGTCGTCAAGTTGGTTGCGGCTGCCGAGCCTCGGTGAGCCCGCATTGCCTTCTCTGTCGCGAGCTTACCTCGCCGGAGCTCCGCCATGGCCACCGGCGTCGTGGCCAGGGCTCTGTAGTCCACCATTTTTCCTCATTCGTCCCAAAAGCTCCGCTAGGTCATGCTGATGCTCGTCCGCATTCTCTTCCGCTCTGTCTTCGGCCAGAGATGCCGGCGGTCGGCCGCGCACCACCGCCGTGCCGCCATTCGCGAAGGCGAGGTACCTAGAGTCCACTAGAGTTAGGGTTTCGGGTACCGCTCGATGCGGACTGATGTGGGGAGCACGATGGTGCCCGTGGTTGTCGCCGAGACCTCGCCGTCGACGAGATCTTCGGCGGTCAAGTCACGCCTCTGCTCTCGGGTCACTAGCATGTGGGGTCTGTTGACTCGCGGGTCCCCCCTGTCAGTCTCTCTTTCTCCTTTGTTTAATTTAGGGTTTGAGCTGTTTTTGCAAAAATCATATCTCCTGTTTCTGATATCCAAAAATGGTGAAACCAATTTTGTGGTATTCCTTGAGATGGCTAGTTTTTAATAAAAATATAAAATGAACCATGTTTTCTGGGAAAATATTTATTAAGGATTTAATCTTGTTGTTCATGGATAAATTCATATCTCTTGTTATACTGTTTAGTTTGCCATGAAAATTTTATGGTAGTCTCTGTGTGATACTAGAATGCTATGATAAATAGTTCATGATTTTTGGAGTAATGCTGCTTTGTTATGTAATTTATGATTGAAATTTGGCTTGTTTCTTGGATTAAATCACATAAAATAATTGGTGCTTATGCTGGTGTTCTACTTCGGTGGTAAACTTGTTTATGATATTCATAATACGTAAATAATCTGAAATCTGTTGTTTGACATCATATAAGTCATGTTTCTGAATTTATGAAATAAACACCTTGTCACATTTTAAGTGCATATCTTTAATTTGATATGTGCAATTGCTCTAAAATTTTTATGGTGATGCTTTGATGCTATACTTCTGCCTCTGTAATTTTTGTAGATTTTTCTGAGCACTTTGACTAGTATCTTGTAATTATGCTCCTTTCTAGAATTAATTGATAAATGCCTTGTTAAGTAAACGTTTGAGGGTTATCATCTGATGTTCTGGTAACCTTGTGATATGCTTGTGCTCATAAGCCATGTGGTTGGCATAGTTTATGTTTTGGTTATGTCATCAAATAATTAATTAAAGGGTTAAAGGCTGTTCTGGACAGCAAGGGAGTAATTTAACTTTTGCTGAATGATAACTTGTCTTTCTGGGAAACTTGTCTAAATCAAAGTTGTTGTAAACTTATTGAACTAGCTGTGGTTTAAATTTGGGGTCATTTGGCCTAGTAGTTTAAAAGTTATAGCTTTTCCAAGTTGGGTTCCAGAAATAGGTGCTCTCTGTTTTTCTGGGACAGAACCTGGAACTTTGTTTAAATGACTTGTTTAATGTATGAATCCTGCTGTGATGTTTAAAGATTATTTGTAGACAATTTCATAAGCTTTCCAGAATGTCCTCACTTAAGTTTGTTGGATCTTTGTGGCAATAGTTATGATCTATTTACTGAGCTAATCCTGCTGTCTGATGCTTGCTGTTATAGGCTATCATGATAGGTTTTGGGCTAAGTTAACTTGTTAACTTGTGTGAACTTGTTATAACTATTGCTCCGTAAATGAGTGTCCATTGGGTCACTTATGTTATTAAGCATTCATTCTTTTGTATGCACACCTTCTCATTCACCGAGCATGCAATAGGTGTATCGGACGTGGCAGCCTCCCTCGATCTGCAAGTGAACCCCGAAGGCCAGGAGGGCAACCCGGAGGTGGAGGTCCAGCAAGTCGGACTCGACGAGCCCGAAGAAAAAGTTGAGTGCCCAAATCACGAGCCAGCTTCATTCGTGAAAGGCAAGCCCCGGAGCATTCTAAGTCTCCCTTTATCTTCGAAAGTTTACTTAAATATGTCATATCTACTGATGCATTAAGTATAGGAGTTGTGATAAAACCTTTGCTGCATTTTACTCAATCCTTGTCCAGATATCTTACCACTACCTAGTCATAGAGTTAGGATCGAGTAGCAGCTTAGCCATGCTTAAAGCGGTAGAAGTCAGGTGATTTCCTGTCACCTACGCGATATAGGGTTGTGTCGGATCACGATGGTCTATATGTGCTATCGTGGATGGAACCTGATTAATTTGACTTAAGCCGGGCGGAGTTTTGCAAGGTTGTAGTAACTCCGTCTGTGGCAGCTAAGGACCGACCGTTGTATGTCCTCTTGTCATGTTAAACGCATGCCTAACACTTAGTTGGCCGGATAACTCGTTCCGACCGCGAAGCCGAGTAGTATGACTCAGGCCGGAAGACCGGCAAGTATAAAGTGCGCACTACCGGAGGAAGTGCGGTGTGCGGGGGACCATTGGCGTAAGCCCAAAGGCAGTTGAGTTAAAATTCCTGACCTCCCTGGCAGAGTGGTAGCCCTGGGAGTGCGGCGCTGATCGGAGCCGCGATTCCTGAGTCGTACCAAAGGTGACCCGTTGGCTCTCCGACGGGGGATGCTTGGGTGAGTGCTAGGAATAACCCTCCAGCTGGATAGGAATTCGATTCGAATCACCGTCTCTCTCGGTTAGTGAGAACTTGACAGAGCAGCGGCAAATGTAGCATTCACTAATGAACTTGGTTCAGGATAATGATGATAGCAAAGAAGAACATATGATGAATTTGATATGGTTATTATTGTTTGTAATAATCAAGTGATGTGTTGTTGTACAAGTGCTAATCTAGTGGTAGGCTGATGATAAATAAATATGAAGCTCTTACAATAGGTTAGTTGTAATAAAGGCTTTTGGCAAAATATTGAGTCAACCAGCTCTACCTTTATATATTAGCCTTGCATGATCCTTGGTGTCTTTTATGTTTTACTAGACGGGTAAGTCTAGCGGAGTACATTCTCGTACTCAGGGTTTATTCCCACCTGTTGCAGATGACATCTTTTATGACGGCTTCTGCAAGACCTGTCTCCATCCCGCTGGGGATGAGGACTAACCGTTGGGCACGGTTCTCTAACAAACTCGTACCTGTTGCTTTTGGAAGAATGGTGTAGACTCTGGCAATAACAAAAACTTGTGAACTGAACTTTGAACAAGTGTGTGTAATTATTTTGCTTCCGCTACTTCGAACAAGTGTTGTAATAACTTAATACTCCGATGTGGTGCCGCTTCGACGGCAATGAATGACTATGTAACATTCACTGTGTTGTGCTGAATTATTACGATCTTGGTTTGTTGCAAGTTGGTTTAAAGTCCATCATGATTTCAATTGACTACCGGGATTATATGGGCTCAAGTTTGGAAACTTGATTGCTTGTCGATCGTTTCTACACTTGAACTCTTATAATTTGGTCGGTTCTGTGGCAGCTGGCATCGGAGCAAGTTCAGCATTATAAATGCAGCGTTCGTGTATTTAAAAACAAAAGAGTTTTTAAATAAAATGGTGTAAATCAATATTTAAGTTATGCCAGTGGTCGAATCCTCCTTGCCCACATAAGGACTATAGGTGGCTATTTAAGTACTGACTTGGGGGGTTTTATTTATGCATCTCCGGCAGTACTCAGGTATGGATGTGTGATGACCGCACTATGGTACCCTGTGGTCTAATGGTGGAGGTAGCCTTCATATGTGAAGTAGCCACATATGTCGCTAGATTTAAATTATGCAATGTCGCACCTACGCCCTGGTAAGTGTGAGCTGTGAGAGCATGATCATCCAAACGGCGGTCTAGGGGAGTGTTCGCGGTGTTTTTCTGGAGTGGTTACATGTCAAAACCATGGAACCACGAAAGAAACTTAATTGGGGAGCATTTAATTTCTCGGGTAGCTGTGGTGTCATTGTTTGTGCATGATGGGCATGTCCAAGCAATGTGCACTTAGTTTACTGCTTTCTTGAGTGATATTGGGAACTGTTGGGCTGAAATGAAGTTTTCTGCAGTTACTCTAACAGCGTACGTGTAAAGCGATAGTTATCGTATCGAGAGACGAATGTATGCCACCGTATATCCGTTAGAATATTAATTTTCTAAGTTTGTGAGGACGTACGGTTCGTGCATGCATCATGTCGCATTCATACATACATTCTGTCTACTCCTTCCCTTACAATGTCGTCCCTTTTAATTAAATAAATGTTGCTTAAACTAATCCTCTTTTACCCATGGTATTCCTATTCCTTTCCACAGATGGACGCACCCGCTTCACCCCGTCCCAGTGACACTTTCTTGAGCGAGTTTGGCACTCCTACCCTGCTCTGGAGAGTGTTACAGACTGTCGAGTATACTGAGCCACCTCAGTATTCTTGGTGGGAGTTGGAGAGCACAGGAGGGATACAGTGGTTTGCTGTGCAGGGAGTTGTCCCTCCACATGGGGACAAGCCTGCATGGACAGGCTGGACTTGTAGCTTAGATGGGCAGACTCCTTGGGAGGTAGCTCAGGTTGCAGCCCAGACTATCCTGCTCGATATCTGTCAGAGGTGTGACGATGAGCTGACGGGAGGACCAGTGACCTCCATTCCCCGTGCTGACCCAGCAGCAGCGAAGTGGAAATAGGCTGATGGTTGTGCCTTGGTTCGAGGCAGAGGAGAGAGAGCTGAGAGTTCTAGTCCTGCTATGAGTGCTATGATGGCTGTGCTCAAGCTGATCAGTCAGCGAGAGAACACCTATGCACAGGTGAGGGTGGCTGTTCACCAGGCCCAGGAGATGCACCGAAAGGCTGAAAAGCGTGCTCGCAAGTTTCGCAAGCAAGCTAGACACCTGGAGCAAGCTCAGAAGGACCGCAATGACTGGGAAGGCATTGCGGTGTACCGTAGGCAGCAGTGCGTGAAGGCCATTAGAGAGAGAGATCATAAGCAGGATCAGATGAGTCAGTTAGCTAGAGAGAGGGAGACCATACAGGAGCGTTTGGTGCAGATCACTCGTGAGAGGGACACTGCACTCCGCGTGTCGGAGAACAGGCGCCGGGCATGGGAGATGCACCGGGTTCAGTCTCTTGAGCGGGAGAACTATCTGTAGGATCAGATTGAGGCTGGACTTGTGGAGATTCACCGTCTCAACAACTTGCTACACCCTATTCCTCGCCCTATACCCGTGTATCTAGAGGTGGGACCTCAGGTGATTGTGGCCGATGATGATTTCTGAGAATATGGTACGTTCCATGCAAACGTACACCTATCTTGCATCAAGATTAGCACTATCTCCAAACAGACCAAACCGAGCTTTCACTTGAGCCTCTTCACCTAGGAGTGCCATTGGGAACTTCCACAATGGTTTCTGATCCTGTGGTGCACTGGGCACAAACCATGCACCTATCTTGCATCGAAACTAATACTATCTCCAACTGGACTAAAGCGAGATTCCATATGATACAATTCATCTAGTAGTTCCATCGGGTGCATCTACAGTTCCATCGGGTGTGTCCAAATTGATTTCTGAGCATATGGTATGTTCCATGCAAACCGTGCACCTATCTTGCATCAAGATTAGAACTATCTCCAAATAGACAGAACCAAGATTCCACTTGAGCCTCTTCACCAGGGAGTACCATCTTGTGCGTCTAAAATAGTTTCTTAGCCTATGGTGCATTAGGCACAAACTGTGTACCTATCTTGCACCGAAACTAACACTATCTCCAAAGAGACCGAAGTGAGATTCTATACGACACACGTCATCTAGGAGTTCTATTGGGTGCTTCCAAATATATTTCTAAGCATATAGTACGTTCGATGCAATTCGTGCACCTATCTTGCATCAAGATTAGCACTATCTCCAAACAAAAGCAAACTGAGCTTCCACTTGAGCCCCTTTACCTAGGAGTATCATCGGGTGCATCCAAAATGGTTTCTTAGCCTATGATGCATTAGGCACAAACCGTGTACCTATCTTGCACCAAAACTCACTCTGTCTCCAAACAGACCGAAGCGAGATTCCATATCACACATGTCATCTAGGGGTTCTATTGGGGTGCGTCCAAATGGATTTCTTAGCATATGGTATGTTCCATGCAAACCGTGCACCTATCTTGCATCAAGATCAGCATTATCTCCAAACAGATCGAACCAACCTTCCACTTGAGCCTCTTCACCTAGGAGTATTATTGGGTGCTTCCATAATGGTTTCCGAGCCTATGGTGCATTATGCGCAAACCATGCACCAATCTTGCACCTAAACTAACACTGTCTCCAAACAGATCGAACCAAGATTCCATATGACACACATGATCTAGGAGTTCTATCGGGTGCGTTCAAATTGATTTCCGAGAATATGGTATGTTTCATGCAAATCATACACCTATCTTGTATCAAGATTAGCACTATCTCCAAATAGACCGAACCGAGCTTTCACTTGAGCCTCTTCACCTAGGAGTACCATCGTGAACTTCCATAATGGTTTCTGAGCCTATGGTGCACTAGGCACAAACCATGCACCTATCTTGCACCGAAACTAATACTATGTCCAACTGGACTGAAGCGAGATTCCATATGATACACTTCATCTAGTAGTTCCATTGGGTGCATCTACAGTTCCATCAGGTGTGTCCAAATTGATTTTTGAGCATATGGTATGTTCCATGCAAACCATGCACCTATCTGGCATCAAGATTAGAACTATCTCCAAACAGACAGAACCAAGATTCCACATGAGCCTCTTCACCAAGGAGTACCATCGCGTGCGTCCAAAACAGTTTCTTAGCCTATGGTTTATTAGGCACAAACCGTGTACCTATCTTGCACCGAAACTAACACTATCTCCAAAGAGACTGAAGTGAGATACTATATGACACACGTCATCTAGGAGTTCTATTGGGTGCTTCCAAATATATTTCTAAGCATGTGGTACGTTCGATGCAATTTGTGCACCTATCTTGCATCAAGATTAGCACTATCTCCAAACATAGCAAACTGAGCTTCAACTTGAGCCCCTTTACCCAGGAGTATCATAGGGTGCATCCAAAATGGTTTCTTAGCCTACGATGCAGTAGGCGCAAACTGTGTACCTATGTTGCACCAAAACTTACTCTGTCTCCAAACAGACCAAAGCGAAATTCCATATGACACATGTCATCTAGGAGTTCTATTGGGGTGCGTCCAAATAGATTTCTTAGCATATGGTATGTTCCATGCAACCCGTGCACCTATCTTGCATCAAGATTAGCACTGTCTCCAAAGAGATCGAACTGACCTTCCACTTGAGCCTCTTCACCTAGGAATATCATCGGGTGCTTCTATAATGGTTTCTAAGCCTATGGTGCATTATGCACAAACCGTGCACCAATCTTGCACCTAAACTAACGCTGTCTCCAAACAGATTGAAGCGAGATTCCATATGACACACATGATCTAGGAGTCTATCGGGTGCGTCCAAATTGATTTCTGAGAATATGGTACATTCCATGCAAACCGTACACCTATATTTCATCAAGATTAGCACTATCTCCAAACAGACCGAACCAAGCTTTCACTTGAGCCTCTTCACCTAGGAGTACCATCGGGAACTTCCACAACGATTTCTGAGCCTATGGTGCACTGGGCACAAAACCATGCAACTATCTTGCACCGAAACTAATAGTATCTCCAACTGGACCGAACTGAGATTCCATATGATACACTTCATCTAGTAGTTCCATCGGGTGCATCTACAGTTGTGGTAGAACCCCCTAAGTGTTTGGGCCCACCGACACCTATCATTGTCCAAAGGACCTCTGACGGTGATGCCGGGGATCCTCCCACTTTAGAAGTCCGATGAGCATCGCTGGATGCTCATTCCACTGCTACCTGTGGCGTATCAAGCAGACTCGTCCTGACCACTAGTGATGGTCAATTAACAAGAACTTCTTCTTCTCGCCCTTACAGGATAGCACGTGGCCACTTTAACACCAGGATCACTCGTTGCAAAGACAATGCTGTATCACAGACGATATAAGACCAAAATAATAACTCAGAGTAAAACAACGGAAGTATTACATAACTTAATTTACAAAAGGAGTTCGTCCAAATAGTAGAGTGTTATTACAAGCCAGGTCCAGCGGAGCAACTTAAACTTTAGAACACAGATTACAAATTTACAGACCCTGCCCATGGGTCACGCTCACTCTTCTTCGTCGTCAACCTCAACGACGGTCACACAACAGGGTCCAAAACAAGTCGGCTCCTGAGCTTCACCTGCAACAGGGGGTTGGAAAACCCTGAGTACGGGAGTACTTAACAAGACTTACCCGGTGGAAAAGAGGAGAAATCAGGAATGCAGGCTTGGGGTAGACAAGGGGTGGCTGAGCAAGAAGCCAAAGTATTTTGCGGAAAAGCTTACTAATAGTGCATCCTTACTTTCAAGTTTTACCTGCGAATTCCTCTCCTTAAGAGGCCGAGGAGTTCGAGGACAATCTAACTAGTTGTCTCCCACAAACAAGTCTGTGAGTTCCTAGTCCTAATATAAAGTATTATTTATCCAACGGCCATAGCTTCATGTCACTCTGAGTCCGGGAATTGGGATCCAAACCTCATGAGACATTTCCCCCTTTCTCATTTTATCACTTAGTTGCATAATTAACTACGATGAGGGTCAGTGGATTGAGTCTCCCAATCGGGGAGCAACGACGATTCGAACCGCTTAGCAATCCAGCTGGAGTTCCGAAGTGAGATACTATATGACACACGTCATCTAGGAGTTCTATTGGGTGCTTCCAAATGTATTTCTAAGCATATAGTACGTTCAATGCAATTCGTGCACCTATCTTGCATCAAGATTAGCATTATCTCCAAACATAGCAAACTGAGCTTCCACTTGAGCCCCTTTACCAAGGAGTATCATAGGGTGCATCCAAAATGGTTTCTTAGCCTACGATGCAGTGGGCGCAAACTGTGTACCTATCTTGCACCAAAACTAACTCTGTCTCCAAACAGACCAAAGCGAGATTCCATATGAGACACATGTCATCTAGGAGTTCTATTGGGGTGCGTCCAAATGGATTTCTTAGCATATGGTATGTTCCTTGCAAACCGTGCACCTATCTTGCATCAAGATTAGCACTATCTCCAAACAGATCGAACCGACCTTCCACTTGAGCCTCTTCACCTAGGATTATCATCGGGTGCTTCCATAATGGTTTCTGAGCCTATGGTGCATTATGCGCAAACCATGCACCAATCTTACACCTAAACTAACACTGTCTCCAAACATATTGAAGCAAGATTCCATATGGCACACATGATCTATGAGTTCTATCGGGTGCGTCCAAATTAATTTCTGAGAATATGGTACGTTCCATGCAAACCGTACACCTATCTTGCATCAAGATTAGCACTATCTCCAAACAGACCGAACCGAGCCTTCACTTGAGCCTCTTCACCTAGGAGTACCATTGGGAACTTCCACAACGATTTCTGAGCCTATGGTGCACTGGGCACAAACCATGCAACTATCTTGCACCGAAACAAATACTATCTCCAACTGGACCGAATCAAGATTCCATATGATACACTTGATCTAGTAGTTCCATCGGGTGCATCTACAGTTCCCTCGGGTTTGTCCAAATTGATTTCTGAGCATAGGGTATGTTCTATGCAAACCGTGCACCTATCTTGCATCAAGATTCGAACTATCTCCAAACAGACAGAACCAAGATTCCACTTTAGCCTCTTCACCAAGGAGTACCATTGTGTGTGTCCAAAATAGTTTCTTAGCCTATGGTGCATTATGCACAAACCGTGTACCTATCTTGCACCGAGACTAACACTATCTCCAAAGAGACCGAAGTGAGATTCTATATGACACACGTCATCTAGGAGTTCTATTGGGTGCTTCCAAATATATTTTGACGCATATGGTACATTCCATGCAATTCGTGCACTTATCTTACATCAAGATTAGCACTATCTCCAAACAAAAGCAAACTAAGCTTCCACTTGAGCCCCTTTACCCACAAGTATCATCAGGTGCATCCAAAATGGTTTCTTAGCCTATGATGTATTAGGCGCAAACTGTGTACCTATCTTGCACCAAAACTAACTTTGTCTCCAAACAGACAAAGCGAAATTCCATATGACACATGTCATCTAGGGGTTCTATTGGGGTGCGTCCAAATGGATTTCTTAGCATATGGTATGATCCTTGCAAACCGTGCACCTATCTTGCATCAAGATTAGCACTATCTCCAAACAGATCGAACCGACCTTCCACTTGAGCCTCTTCACCTAGGATTATCATCGGGTGCTTCCATAATGGTTTCTGAGCCTATGGTGCATTATGCGCAAACCATGCACCAATCTTACACCTAAACTAACACTGTCTCCAAACATATTGAAGCAAGATTCCATATGACACACATGATCTAGGAGTTCTATCAGGTGCGTCCAAATTAATTTCTGAGAATATGGTACGTTCCATGCAAACCGTACACCTATCTTGCATCAAGATTAGCACTATCTCCAAACAGACCGAACCGAGCCTTCACTTGAGCCTCTTCACCTAGGAGTACCATTGGGAACTTCCACAACGATTTCTGAGCCTATGGTGCACTGGGCACAAACCATGCAACTATCTTGCACCGAAACAAATACTATCTCCAACTGGACCGAAATAAGATTTCATATGATACACTTGATCTAGTAGTTCCATCGGGTGCATCTACAGTTCCCTCGGGTTTGTCCAAATTGATTTCTGAGCATAGGGTATGTTCTATGCAAACCGTGCACCTATCTTGCATCAAGATTCGAACTATCTCCAAACAGACAGAACCAAGATTCCACTTTAGCCTCTTCACCAAGGAGTACCATTGTGTGCGTCCAAAATAGTTTCTTAGCCTATGGTGCATTATGCACAAACCATGTACCTATCTTGCACCGAGACTAACACTATCTCCAAAGAGACCGAAGTGAGATTCTATATGACACACGTCATCTAGGAGTTCTATTGGGTGCTTCCAAATATATTTTGACGCATATGGTACATTCCATGCAATTCGTGCACTTATCTTACATCAAGATTAGCACTATCTCCAAACAAAAGCAAACTGAGCTTCCACTTGAGCCCCTTTACCCACAAGTATCATCAGGTTCATCCAAAATGGTTTCTTAGCCTATGATGTATTAGGCGCAAACTGTGTACCTATCTTGCACCAAAACTAACTTTGTCTCCAAATAGACAAAGCGAAATTCCATATGACACATGTCATCTAGGGGTTCTATTGGGGTGCGTCCAAATAGATTTCTTAGCATATGGTATGTTCCATGCAAACCGTGCACCTATCTTGCATCAAGATTAGCACTGTCTCCAAAGAGATCGAACTGACCTTCCACTTGAGCCTCTTCACCTAGGAATATCATCGGGTGCTTCCATAATGGTTTCTAAGCCTATGGTGCATTATGCACAAACCGTGCACCAATCTTGCACCTAAACTAACGCTGTCTCCAAACAGATTGAAGCGAGATTCCATATGACACACATGATCTAGGAGTCTATCGGGTGCGTCCAAATTGATTTCTGAGAATATGGTACATTCCATGCAAACCGTACACCTATATTTCATCAAGATTAGCACTATCTCCAAACAGACCGAACCAAGCTTTCACTTGAGCCTCTTCACCTAGGAGTACCATCGGGAACTTCCACAACGATTTCTGAGCCTATGGTGCACTGGGCACAAAACCATGCAACTATCTTGCACCGAAACTAATAGTATCTCCAACTGGACCGAACTGAGATTCCATATGATACACTTCATGTAGTAGTTCCATCGGGTGCATCTACAGTTGTGGTAGAACCCCCTAAGTGTTTGGGCCCACCGACACCTATCATTGTCCTAAGGACCTCTGACGGTGATGCCGGGGATCCTCCCACTTTAGAAGTCTGATGAGCATCGCTGGATGCTCATTCCACTGCTACCTGTGGCGTATCAACAGACTCGTCCTGACCACTAGTGATGGTCAATTAACAAGAACTTCTTCTTCTCGCCCTTACAGGATAGCACGTGGCCACTTTAACACCAGGATCACTCGTTGCAAAGACAATGCTGTATCACAGACGATATAAGACCAAAATAATAACTCAGAGTAAAACAGCGGAAGTATTACATAACTTAATTTACAAAAGGAGTTCGTCCAAATAGTAGAGTGTTATTACAAGCCAGGTCCAGCGGAGCAACTTAAACTTTAGAACACAGATTACAAATTTACAGACCCTGCCCATGGGTCACGCTCACTCTTCTTCGTCGTCAACCTCAACGACGGTCACACAACAGGGTCCGAAACAAGTCGGCTCCTGAGCTTCACCTGCAACAGGGGGTTGGAAAACCCTGAGTACGGGAGTACTTAACAAGACTTACCCGGTGGAAAAGAGGAGAAATCAGGAATGCAGGCTTGGGGTAGACAAGGGGTGGCTGAGCAAGAAGCCAAAGTATTTTGCGGAAAAGCTTACTAATAGTGCATCCTTACTTTCATGTTTTACCTGCGAATTCCTCTCCTTAAGAGGCCGAGGAGTTCGAGGACAATCTAACTAGTTGTCTCCCACAGACAAGTCTGTGAGTTCCTAGTCCTAATATAAAGTATTATTTATCCAACGGCCATAGCTTCATGTCACTCTGAGTCCGGGAATTGGGATCCAAACCTCATGAGACATTTCCCCCTTTCTCATTTTATCACTTAGTTGCATAATTAACTACGATGAGGGTCAGTGGATTGAGTCTGCCAATCGGGGAGCAACGACGATTCGAACCGCTTAGCAATCCAGCTGGAGTTCCTAACCACCCGACATATGTAGAACCAAATCTTGCATATATCAACCCCAATCAAGCTCTTCCCAAATTTGATCAAGTTCGCGGCACCCGAGAGCACAGTACTCCACCATCCTACAGCCGATCTAGATGTTTCCCGGTCATCTCAGATCCGTAAGGTGGGTACACACTACTCTCGCCATCGCTCCACGCCCAGTGCGCGAGTAGCTGTTCGCGTCGAGGGATCACAAGACCGGGCTTACCGAGGGCAAGTGGCTAGTACTATAAATTCTCAACCCATCAGGCCACCAACGGACCGGTCCTTAACCGACACAGTTGGAGACACTACTTTAAGACTCCATTCTTAAAGCAAGTCCACCGACCGGTCTCAAGTTGAAACATCATTGATCATAAGTGTATTCCACAACCACCCTTCAAACTTTGTTTGAAAACCTATCTAGTAGCAGGGCTAAGCATCGCTACGCGATTTTAAAATAAAACAGGTGCCAAGGACAAGATAACAAATATCAAGGTAGTAAATGCAGCAAGTAGGTTAACCCAATTCTCAACTACATAATGCAGCATTTTCAATTCATAAGTGATAAAAGATTTAAAACATTCAAGGAGGGGTTAATGCATCCGGGGCTTGCCTTGATTGCAGGGCAGAGAGGGACCCTCGGAGACTTCCCAAGTCTCGGATCCGACTTCCTCGAACGGAGCACCGACCTCGGGGTTTGGTTCAACGGGCGCTCCTTCGGTCACGTGCACTATACGCAAAATGATGAATGCTCATGATATGCGTATGACAAATATGCAAGGAGGACTAAGTCGAGTACAACTTGCCTTCTTGGTGCAATACAGAATAAACAATAATTAAAATTGTTTAACATCTTAGTGTCTTTACTCAAAAGGTTGCATCTATAAATTAAGACTTCTCTTAATTCATAATTATCTTAAATTAATTAATTATTAATCCTATTTACCTTAATTAACTATTAACTAATTATTAAGGATAGTAGTTAAGCATTAAGGCCAAACAATAATTAAATGCCAAAGGCCATTAAGGTTAATGACCTTAGGTCATCACCTAATCCCAAAGTCACTCAAACCCTAATTATGAGGATTTAGCTAATCATTGTCTAATTATTTTGGAATTATTATTTAATTACTAAATAGGGGTTTAATAGTATTTTACTCAAGAATTATCCAAATGCCACCAAATTTTGTGTGGAGTCAGGGAATAATATTCAGAGGCTCTCCCCAATTTTTGGTGATTTTTGGACATATAGATAAATTATTAAAATTCCTAGAAGTTTTATCTACTAACTAAAAGAGCCAATTTTTAAAGACATGCAAACTATCAGAGAGATAAAACCTAATATTTTTCCTATGCTCTATTTATTTTCTGGAATCTACCCAAAAAGTTTCACTATTTTGGGATGACTACATGATTTTCTATTCAAATTCAAACATACACCAAAATTTTGCATTAACAGAAAAAGAAAAGCAAAACTGCTGCCGCGAGTGGCCCAGGAATTTGGCCCATAGGCCGGCCCGCCTGCGCTCGGCCCGTGCGGGCGCTGCGCGCGCCCTCGCCTCCACTCAGGCGTCGCTGACAGCGGGCCCCCGCTGTCAGCTTCGCCTTCAAGCTCCGGCCGGCCGAATCGATGGCGCGGCCGAGCCACTCGCGCCACCATCGCCACTCGCGACTCGCTGGTCGCGTTCTCCTCTTCAAGGCGCACCTCTGGACCCCCTAAGCCCATACTCTCTCCTAGTCGAGCTCCTATGGCCACGGGCACGGCGGGCGGCTAACTCGGCCGAGCAGACGCCGGCCACCACGATCAAGTAGAGCGTGAATTGAGCAGCGCAAAAGCTGCGGTGGCTCACCGCGATTCCAATGGAGCAATAAGCGGCAGTGGAAAGGCGCGGAGCGAAGCTGGCCACGGTGGAGTTGCTTGCGACGGCTCTCCGGCCGGAGTTGGAGAAGAACCGCTCGGGTTGGAGCTACGGTGGGGGTGGAGCTTGCGCTCGGGGGCGCAATTGATGGCGGAGCTCAAGGCGGAGCTGCTGGTGTGCTAAAGCGGCTCGGAGAGGGAGTGGGTGAGGCGAAATCAGGGAGAGCAAGGAGCTCGTCGGCGTCGGGGTTCAAGGGGGAAAAGGGATTTTCCACGGCGGCTCGGGGCTTTAACCTTGCAGCGTTGAACCGGCAGTGGATGAGGACGTCCGCGCGAGGCACAGCAGCAAGCAGCTGCGTGGCCAGGCGCGTGGCGGCGCGCGCGAAGGCGGCTCTGCCCTGGCGGCAGAGCACCCCCCCTGCTCAGCACTGTAGCAGTGCATATCCGTTGGAACCCAATTTTGTGGTTCTGCAAATTTCGCCCGAAAATTGAACTGAACACAAAATTCCACCAAAACAAAAGTTGCTCAGAAATTTATAAGCTACAAAACATGTTTTGGTGGCCAGAGCTGATTTTGAGTGGAAGAATGTGAATTTGGCAAAACAGTGTGCAATTCAAATCCCAATTCAAAGAAATTCAAATTTTTGAATTGGGGACAAATCAGAATTTCCAAAATTACTTTTGATTTTCCATAAGAACTTGAAAAACTCCCAACATGAAAGTTGCTCAACTTTTTGAGCTCTACAACTTTCATGTTGACCACTTTTCAAAATTCCAAATAGATTTTGAGTTGGAGGTTCAAATTGGAAAAGGGGACACTTTCTGGAAATCTGTATTTTCAAAATTACTTTGAATTTGGTATTGAAACTTCAAAAACTCAAAACACCAAAGTTGTACATCTTGACAAGATCTACAACTTTGCTTTTGAACTCAACCTCAAATTTTGCCTGGTTTTTAAATTATGCAAAAGGGGGCAGATCTAGGGTTCAAAAATCAAGGTTCCCCCCCCCTAAGCCTTCGGAAAACCTTTACCCTAGGGTTTTAGCAACCAACTCAAGCATCAACACACAAGATAAACACACTTTAGTTCCCTAAGCACATTCAACCAAGTTAAACTCATTTTAAGTTGATGCATCAAAGTGTGCTTAACAACTATGCTGTGCAATGCTGATGATGCCATGATCCGAATTTTAGTAACCGTAACATCGGGGATGTTACAACAGTTCCATCGGGTTTGTCCAAATTGATTTCTGAGCATATGGTATGTTCCATGCAAACTGTGCACCTATCTTGCATCAAGATTAGAACTGTCTCCAAACAGACACAACCAAGATTCCACTTGAGCCTCTTCACCAAGAAGTACCATCGTGTGCCTCCAAAATAGTTTCTTAGCCTATGGTGCATTAGGCACAAACCGTGTACCTATCTTGCACCGAAACTAACACCATCGCGTGCGTCCAAAATAGTTTCTTAGCCTATGGTGCATTAGGCACAAACTGTGTACCTATCTTGCACCGAAACTAACACTATCTCCAAAGAGACCGAAGTGAGATTCTATATGACACACGTCATCTAGGAGTTCTATTGGGTGCTTCCAAATATATTTCTAAGCATATGGTACGTTCGATGCAATTCGTGCACCTAGCTTGCATCAAGATTAGCACTATCTCCAAACAAAGCAAACTAAGCTTCCACTTGAGCCCCTTTACCTAGGAGTATCATCGGGTGCATCCAAAATGGTTTCTTAGCCTATGATGCATTAGGCGCAAACTGTGTACCTATCTTGCACCAAAACTAACTATGTCTCCAAACAGACCAAAGCGAGATTCTATATGACACATGTCATCTAGGAGTTCTATTGGGGTGTGTCCAAATGGATTTCTTAGCATATGGTATGTTCCATGCAAACCGTGCACCTATCTTGCATCAAGATTAGCACTATCTCCAAATAGATCGAATCGACCTTCCACTTGAGCCTCTTCACCTCGGATTATCATCAGGTGTTTCCATAATGGTTTCTGAGCCTATGGTGCATTATGCGCAAACCATGCACCAATCTTGCACCTAAACTAACACTGTGTCCAAACATATTGAAGCAAGATTCCATATGACACACCTGATCTAGGAGTTCTATCGGGTGCGTCCAAATTGATTTCTGAGAATATGGTACGTTCCATGCAAACCGTACACCTATCTTTCATCAAGATTTGCACTATCTCCCAACATACCGAACCGAGCTTTCACTTGAGCCTCTTCACCTAGGAGTACCAACGGGAACTTCCACAACGATTTCTGAGCCTATGGTGCACTGGGCACAAACCATGCAACTATCTTGCACTGAAACTAATACTATCTCCAACTGGACCGAAGCGAGATTCCATATGATACAATTCATCTAGTAGTTCCATCGGGTGCATCTACACTTCCATCGGGTGTGTTCAAATTGATTTCTGAGCATATGGTATGTTCCATGCAAACCGTGCAGATCTTGCATCAAGATTAGAACTATCTCCAAACAAACAGAACCAAGATTCCACATGAGCCTCTTCACCAAGGAGTACCATCGCGTGCGTCTAAAATAGTTTCTTAGCCTATGGTGCATTAGGCACAAACAGTGTACCTATCTTGCACCGAAACTAACACTATCTCCAAGGACACCGAAGTGAGATTCTATATGACACAGGTCATCTAGGAATTTTATTGGGTGCTTCCAAATATATTTCGAAGCATATGGCATGTTTCATGCAATTCGTGCACCTATCTTGCATCAAGATTAGCACTATCTTCAAACAAAAGCAAACTGAGCTTCCACTTGAGCCCCTTTAGCCAAGAGTATATTCGGGTGCATCCAAAATGGTTTCTTAGCCTATGATGCATTAGGCGCAAACTGTGTACCTATCTTGCACAAAAACTAACTCTGTCTCCAAACAGACCAAAGCGAGATTCCATATGACACAAGTCATCTAGGAGTTCTATTGGGGTGTGTCCAAATGAATTTCTTAGCATATGGTATGTTCCATGCAAACCGTGCACCTATCTTGCATCAAGATTAGCACTATCTCCAAACAGATCGAACCGACCTTCCACTTGAGCCTCTTCACCTAGGATTATTATCGGGTGCTTCCATAATGGTTTCTGAGCCTATGGTACATTATGCGCAAACCATGCACCAATCTTGCACCTAAACTAACACTGTCTCCAAACAGATTGAAGCGAGATTCCATATGACACACATGATCTAGGAGTTCTATCGGGTGCATCCAAATTGTTTTATGAGAATATGGTACGTTCCATGCAAACCGTACACCTATCTTTCATCAAGATTAGCAATATCTCCAAATAGACCGAACTGAGCTTTCACTTGAGCCTCTTCACCTAGGAGTACCATCGGGAACTTCCACAACGATTTCTAAGCCTATGGTGCACTGGGCACAAACCATGCAACTATCTTGCACCGAAACTAATACTATCTCCAACTGTACCGAAGCAAGATTCCATATGATACACTTCATCTAGTAGTTCCATCGGGTGCATCTACAGTTCCATCGGGTTTGTCCAAATTGATTTCTGAGCATATGGTATGTTCCATGCAAACCGTGCACCTATCTTGCATCAAGATTAGAACTATCTCCAAATAGATAGAACCAAGATTCCACTTGAGCCTCTTCACCATGGAGTACCATCGTGTGCGTCCAAAATAGTTTCTTAGCCTATGGTGCATTAGGCACAAACCATGTACCTATCTTGCACCGAAACTAACACTATCTCCAAAGAGTCCGAAGTGAGATTCTATTTGACACACTCAAAGGTCCTAATATGGCTAGAGGGGGGTGAATAGCCTATTTATAAAATCTACAAACTCACTAGAGCAAGAGGTTAGTAAATAACCAAGCGTAGTTTTTTTGCTCTAGCTCTAATGGGGTGTTTGCAAGCCACCTATCCAACAATTCTAGTTCATATGATCACCAGGCACACAAAGGCTAAGTCACTACTTACACTAGAAAGCTACCTAAAGTTTCTATACAAGTAAGTAAGCTACTCTAGTTTGCGGGAATGTAAAAGAGATAGTTTGATCTTTATACCGCGCGTAGTGGGGATGAACCTACCAATAATATGAAGTCCAATCACCAGGAGAAATCCAATCAACAAACACAATGGAGACAAGCAATTTTTCTCTCGAGGTTCACGTGCTTGCCGGCACGCTACGTCCCCGTTGTGTCGACCAACACTAGGTGGTTCGGTGGCTAAGAGGTGTAGCACGAACCTTGTCCTCACTAGGACACCACAAGAACCTACCCACAAGTGAGGTAGCTCAATGACACGAGCAATCCACTAATGTTGCCTTTGGCACTCCGCCGAGGTAGGCACAAACCTCTCACAATCGTCGGGAGATGGCCACGAACAATCAACAACTCGTGCCAAAACTCCTTCGCAGCTCCAAGCCGTCTAGGTGGCGGCAACCACCAAGAGTAACAAGCAAACCCGCTGCTCAACGATCACTAGTGCCACTAGATGCTCAAACTCTAAGCAAATGCAACTAGGATCTCTCCCAATCTCACTTTGGATGAACAAAACTTGAACAAGGTGAGTGGGAAGTGTGGGAGTATGCTAACAAGGTGTATCAACAAGTTAGAGAGTCAAGAGAGTGAGCATGAACCAGCCAAGGCCTATAAATAGAAGTCCCAAGCTTCAACTAGTCGTTGGTAGTTTACCACATAGTCTGCGTCCACAACGGACGCGTCCTAGTTCACACTGGACGCGTCTGGTATGAGCCAGACCAGCGTCCGGTGCTTCTGACATTTAGAAAAGTAGCCGTTGCCTCTGACACTGACACGGCACCAGACTCTCGCTTTTGAACAAACCGGACGTGTCCGGTGTCACACCGGACGCGTCCGGTATGCACCGGACCAAAACTCAGGGAGCGTTGCAAATCATCACACCACCGGACTCACACACCGGACGCGTCCGGTGTGCACCGGACATAAACCCAAGGAGCTCTGCACGAAGAGTTTGCACCGGACGCTAACTCGGACGCGTCCGGTGTCACACCGGACGTGTCCGGTGTGCATCGGACGTAAACTCAGAGAGTTTTCACCGAGAAGCGAACTCACCGGACGAGGCACACCGGACTCTACGTGAAAACTATTTCCGCGTCCGGTGCCTCAACTCGGACACGTCCGACCTCATACCAGACGCGTCCGGCTTGAAAGCACTGCGCGAAACGATCTCAACTACTTCCCTTGCTTCCATGTGCCAACACCAAAGTGTCTCAACACTTGTGCATGAGTGTTAGCATATTTCAAAAAACATTTTTCAAGGGTTACTTAATTAGCTCACTAGATCCTAATGCATAAGCAAGAAATCCAATCACCTAGTGGCACATAGACAACTGTTTTCACAACGAGATTACCCCTCTTAATAGTACGGCTATCTATCCTAAATGTGATCACACCCTCTATGGTGTCTTGATCACCAAAACCAAAACCCTAAGCATACCTTTGCCTTGATCTCCATAGGGTTTTGTTTTTCTCTTTCTTCTTTTCCAAGTTGAGCACTTGATCACCTTGTGGTCATCACCATCATCAGCATGATGATCACTTGCTCCATCACTTGGCATGTACCAACCTCATTAAGTCTACACACACTTTAGTATAGAGGTTAGTACTAGGGTTTCATCAATTATCCAAAACCAAAAATAGGCCTTTCAATCTCCCCCTTTTTGGTAATTGATGACAACCCTTTTTACAAAGATTTTCAATAAAATTTTCTTGGATTCATGTTGCTTGCCCAAGCATTTTACCATGTGCAAAGGTTATGGACAAGTTTCATAAACCAAAATTGGTAGCAATTGCTCCCCCTACGTATGTGCTAAGAGTTTGGATTTGAAAGCTTGCACATATGCTTGAATAGGAAATATAGGAGTCAATTTCTACCAAAAGATGCTAAGATGTAAGGAATGGACCTTTGAAGCGTGATACCAATCGGAGTTGCCAATGTATACCATCCTTAGCACCATTAGTAACTAGACATTCACAAAACTAGAACACCTCGTGAGATCAACATTATAAACAAGGTTCTAGTACCACTTGTGAAACAACTAAAAATCTAGTTACACTACCTATGCATGCTAGTTCTTCATTTCATCAATCAAGCCTACAACTAGCATACACCACACAAGCGAGGCATCGGAGAGAAAACTTCTAAATCTAATGCAAATGCAAGCAACCATATGTGATGCACATACAATTGCAACATACAAGTTTATGAGCTTGCTCCCCCTACTTGTGTGCTTCAAATTTTAATTGATCCCCTTTTTTTATTATGTTCCTCCCCTATCTTTGTACTTCTCCTATAATTTCTCCCCCTTTCTCATCAATGACCACAAAACGTGAGCTCAAATTTTAGATAGGTTAGTGTGAAACCATGTGAAGTGAGATCATTTTCCCAAATTGGTCCAATCTAGATTACTTGCCTAAGATATTTAACTCGGTTTGATCCAAGGACAAGCTTCTTCACACCTCCAAATAAGGGTTATCTTGTACCATGTTGAGTTAAACACTTATAGCTCATATTCTAGATCAAACACTAGGATTGCAAGCCCACAAACATCTCATATGCTACCACTAGATCAAGTCAAACATAGAAGCAATAGTGGTACCATATAAGCATCAAATTCATTTGATTTTCATGAATGATCCTAAGCCATGTAAGGAATGACTCGATGCACTAAGCAAGTCCTTAGCATAGGATGAATGACATGTCAATCAATTTTACCTTGCTTTGCTCGAAGGAGAGGCATGTCATATAATGGGGGTGCATCAACACATATTTGAGAAGTCAAGTATGTTCAATTCATTCCTTAGATTGCAAAACCTCTTCTCATCAAGTGGCTTGGTGAATATATCGGCAAGTTGATCATCGGTGCCTATACTCTCAATGCAAATGTCCCCTTTTTGTTGGTGATCTCTTATGAAGTGATGGCAGACATCTATGTGCTTTGTTCTTGAGTGTTGAACCGTATTGTTGGTGAGCTTCACGACACTTTCATTGTCACATAGCAATGGCACTTCTTTCAATTTGATTCCAAAATCTTTCAATGTTGCCTTCATCCATATAATTTGTGCACAACAACTACCGGCCGCAATGTACTCCGCTTCGGCGGTTGATAGTGCAACACTATTTTGTTTCTTGGATGACCATGAGACAAGTGATCTTCCCAACAATTGACATGTGCCCGATGTGCTTCTTCTCTCAACTTTGCATCCCGCATAGTCCGAGTTGGAATATCCAACAAGTTCAAACTTTGCACCTTTAGGATACCACAAACCAACATTTTGTGTATGCTTTAAGTACCTCAATATTCTCTTTGTTGCTTTCAAATGACTTTCTCTTGGTGAGGCTTGAAATCTTGCACACATGCATACACTAAACATAACATCCAGTCTTGATGCGGTCACATAGAGTAGGCTTCCAATCATAGACCGATACAACTTTTGATCTACCATATTTCCACTTGTATGATTATCTAGGCTTCCATTTGTTCCCATTGGAGTGCTAATTGATTTTGCATCATCCATTCCAAACTTCTTGAGCATGTCTTTTATGTACTTGCCTTGACTCACAAATGTGCCATTTTTCAATTGCTTGATTTGAAGATCAAGGAAGTAACTAAGCTCTCCAATCATCGACATCTCAAACTCATTAGCCATCATGTTTCCAAACTCCTCACAAAATTCTTGGTTGGTTGATCCAAATATGATATTATCAACATAGATTTGCAACACAAACAAGTCTTTGTCAATCTTCTTGGTGAAGAGAGTGGTGTCAACCTTGCCCATCTTGAAACCTTTAGAGAGTAAGAAATCTCTCAATCTCTCATACCATGCTCTAGGTGCTTGCTTCAAACCATACAATGCCTTTCTTAGCTTGTAAACATGGTTGGGTTTCTTGTCATCTTCAAAACCGGGAGGTTGCTCAACATAGACTTCTTCATTGATATAGCCATTGAGAAATGCACTCTTGACATCCATGTGGTATATCTTGATGTTATGTGCACAAGCATAGGCCAACAAGATCCTAATTGCTTCCAATCTTGCAACCGGGGCATATGTTTCACCAAAGTCAAGACCTTCAACTTGAGTATAGCCTTGTGTTACCAATCTTGCTTTGTTTCTTACAACTATCCCATCTTGATCTTGTTTGTTGCCAAAGACCCATCTAGTACCAATGACATTGTGATCACTAGGCCTCTCAACTAATTCCCATACTTGATTTCTTTTGAAATTGTTAAGCTCTTCATGCATAGCATTAACCCAATCAACATCTCTCAATGCTTCATCTATCTTCTTTGGCTCAATGTGAGACACAAAGGAGAAATGCTCACAAAATGATGCTAATCTTGATCTAGTTTGCACTCCTCTTTGAATGTCACCAATGATATGATCCAATGGATGATCTATTGCAATATTGGTTGGTTAGAGTATTTGCACTTGGTTGATCATGAGATGATGTACTAGCTTGTTGATCTTGCACTTGAGTACCACTTGTACTAGCTTGATTTTGATCATGAGAACCACTAGCTTGCACATTAGAGGTAGGAAGCACTTGATCTTTGTCATCTTCAATATCAATCACCTCTGTAGGCCTTAAATGACCAATATCCATATTCTTCATTGCATCGGCCAATTGAGTGCCTCTCACATCATCTAGATTCTCATCTTCCTCTTGAGAGCCATTGGTTTCATCAAACTCAATATCATGCACCTCCTCAAGAGTACCACTAGCCAAATTCCAAACTCTATAAGCTTTGCTAGTAGTTGAGTAACCAAGCAAGAAACCTTCATCACATTTCTTTTCAAATTTACTCAATCTAGTGCCTTTCTTCAATATGTAGCATTTGCATCCAAAAACCCGAAAGTATGCAATGTTGGGCTTTATTCCATTCAAGAGCTCATATGGTGTCTTCTCCATCATTGGGTGACAATAGAGTCGGTTGCTATAGTAGCACGCCGTGTTGATTGCTTCGGCCCAAAAAGAATGACTCACACTGTACTCACTCAACATTGATCTTGCCATGTCAATCAAGGTGCTATTCTTCCTCTCAACAAGACCATTTGATTGTGGAGTGTATTTAGCCGAGAATTGATGCCTAATGCCAAATTCATCACAAAGCTCATTAACTCTTGTGTTCTTGAATTCACTTCCATTGTCACTTCTCACTTTCTTGATGGTTGTTTCAAATTCATTGTGTATTCTCTTGACAAATGATTTGAAGGTTGCAAAAACATCACTCTTGTCACTAAGAAAGAATACCCATGTATATCTTGTGAAATCATCCACTATCACAAATCCATATTTGTTTCCACCAATGCTTGTGTATGTGGTTGGTCCAAACAAGTCCATGTGCAACAACTCAAATGCCTTGCATGTACTCATGATGCTCTTCTTTGGATGAGCGTTGCCAACTTGTTTTCCGGCTTGACATGCACTACAAAGCTTATCTTTCTCAAAAGTGACATCTTTCAAGCCTCTAACAAGATCATGCTTGACTAACTTGTTTAATTGTTTCATTCCAACATGACCAAGCCTTCTATGCCATAACCAACCCATGCTAGATTTAGTGAGCAAGCATGTTGACAATTGAGCTTCACTAGCATTGAAATCAACCAAGTATAGATTCTCATATCTAAAACCTTTGAATATCAAGTTAGAGCCATCTACACTTATGATTTCTACATCATCAACTCCAAATATGCATTTGAAACCAAGATCACAAAGTTGAGCTACGGATAGCAAGTTGAAGTTCAAGCTCTCTACTAGTAGCACATTGGAAATGCTCAAGTCATTGGATATAGCAATTTTACCAAGCCCTTTGACCTTGCCTTTGCCATTGTCACCAAATGTGATACTATCAACACCATTGTCATCATTTGGATTGATTGAATTGAACATTCTTGCATCACCGATCATGTGTTGTGTGCACCCACTATCAAGCACCCAATGCCTTCCTCCGGCTTTATAGTTTACCTACAAAACAAATCAATGTTTCTTAGGTACCCATACTTGTTTGGGTCCTTGGAGGTTAGTGACTAAGCTTTTTGGTACCCAAATGGCCTTCTTCTTTGGACCCACAATTGGTGTACCAACAAACTTAGCATGCACACCCTTCTCACCCTTGGTAAGCACATAACAAAAATCAAAAGGAATGTAAGGTACATTAGCAATTTTCTTGTTCTTGTTCATTTTATTGCAATTAAGCTCTAGGTGCCCAACTTGCTTGCATTTGTTGCAATACCGACCATTGCTCTTCACAAAGCTAGGCTTGTGAGTTGCAAAGGCTTTCTTGCCCTTCTTGGGGATATAGCCTAATCCCTCTTTGTTGAGAGAAAACCTTTGGCTACCCAAGCACTTTAGCAAGCAGGCCTCACCACCATAGGCCTTGCCTAGGGCGTGAGTGAGCTCATCCACCTCTCTCTTGAGAGTCTCATTCTCAACCTTTAGTGAAGCATCACAAGTGACACTAACACTAGAAGTGGAGGTAGAGTTGGTGGTGGTGGATGAAGTCCTACAAGAAGAGTTAGTGCCAACAACAATAGGTAGGTTGGGTGATTCTTTAATTAAGTCACATGTTGTGCCCACATCACACGATACAACAACCTTTTCCTTGTTCTCTTCTAATAACAAGGAGTGAGCTTTCTCAAGCTTGGTGTGAGCTTTGCCAAGCTTCTCATGGGCTTCCACTAGCCTCTCATGATTAACATTGAGCTCATCAAAGGATTGCTCAAGAGCTTTTAACTTGCCAATTCTTTGCACTTCTTGTTTTTAGATTAAATAAGTGAATCGGCTTGTTCTAACATGTCCATGAGTTGTTCGTTAGTTAATTCATTTTCATCATCACTATCACTATCATGTTCATGTTCACTTTCACTTTCACTCTCATCATATTGTACCTTGTGACCCTTGGCCATGAAGCATGAAGGAGTGTCGAAGAGTGATGGCTTGTTGATAGCAATGCTTGCAAGCGTCTTCTTCTTGGATGCCTTGTCATCATCACTAGAATCATCATCCGAAGAAGCATCACTATCCCATGTCACAACATAGGATCCACCCTTCTTCTTCTTGAAGACCATCTTCTTCTCTTTCTTTTCTTTCTTCTCCTTCTTGTTCTTCTTGTCATGCTCATCATTGTCACTATTGTAAGGACAATCCGCCACAATATGATCAGGGCTCTTGCACTTGTAGCATAGCCTCACATGCTCCTTGTTCTTGAAATGATCTCTTCTCTCTCTTGTATGGTAGCCGTTCTTCTTCATCATCTTGCCAAATTTGCGGACAAAGAGTGCTAGTGCTTCATCATCACTATCATCATTGGAGCACTCCTCATCACTTGATTCTTCTTTCTTGGCCTTGCCCTTGTTCTTGCTCTTGGATGAAGAGCTAGCTTTGAATGCTACACTCTTCTTCTTATCATCATCATCCTTCTTCATGACCTCATCATCATCATTGTCATTGTATTGATCTTTGGTCATGACATCTCCAAGTACCTCATTTGGAGATACACCCGTCAATCCACCTCTAAAGATGATTGTTCTCAATGTCTTGAACCTCTTGGGCAAGCACATCAAGAACTTATGAATGAAGTCTTCATCCTTTACTTTCTCACCAAGGCCCTTGAGATCATTGATGATGATCCTATAGAACATCTCCGGGATTGACTCATCATCCTTCATCTTGAAGTTGGATAGCTTGTCCTTGAGCATGTACAACTTGGCACTTTTTACCGTTGTAGTGCCTTCATATGTTTCTTCTAGTCTTGTCCACACTTCACTTGCCTTCTCAAGATCTTTGACTTGTTCAAATACCTTTGAATCAATGCCATTATAGATTGTGTTGAGAGCCATTGTATTGCATTGCTTGTTTGCTCTCACATTGTCGGTGGGGTTAGCGGGGTCAAGGATCACAAAATCATTCTCCGTGACTTCCCACACTCTATCATTGATTGATTCAAGGTACATCTTCATTTTTCTCTTCCAATAGTCAAAAGAACTTGTGCCATCAAAGAACGGTGATTTGCCCCCAACATGGTTGAACACTATTTGAGCCATAATTTGAGCACCGAGGTTGTTAAGCCTTCACAAACGGTGACCACGGCTCCAATACCACTTGAAAGGTCCTAATATGGCTAGAGGGGGGTGAATAGCCTATTTAAAAAATCTACAAACTCACTAGAGCAAGAGGTTAGTAAATAACTAAGCGTAGCTTTTTTGCTCTAGCTCTAATGGGGTGTTTGCAAGCCATCCAACAATTCTAGTTGATATGATCACTAGGCACACAAAGGCTAAGTCACTACTTACACTAGAAAGCTACCTAAAGTTTCTATACAAGTAAGTAAGCTACTCTAGTTTGCGGGAATGTAAAAGAGATAGTTTGATCTTTATACCGCCGCGTAGTGGGGATGAAGCTATCAATAATATGAAGTCCAATCACCGGGAGAAATCCAATCAACAAGCACAATGGAGACAAGCAATTTTTCTCCCGAGGTTCACGTGCTTGCCGGCACGCTACGTCCCCGTTGTGTCGACCAACACTTGGTGGTTCAGTGGCTAAGAGGTGTAGCACGAACCTCGTCCTCACTAGGACACCACAAGAACCTACCCACAAGTGAGGTAGCTCAATGACATGAGCAATCCACTAATGTTGCCTTTGGCACTCCGCCGAGGTAGGAACAAACCTCTCACAATCACCGGGAGATGGCCACGAACAATCACCAACTCGTGCCAAATCTCCACCATAGCTCCAAGCCGTCTAGGTGGCGGCAACCACCAAGAGTAACAAGCAAACCCGCTGCTCAACGATCACTAGTGCCACTAGATGCTCAAACTCAAAGCAAATGCAACTAGGATCTCTCCCAATCTCACTTTGGATGAACAAAACTAGAACAAGGTGAGTGGGAAGTGTGGGAGTATGCTCACAAGGTGTATCAACAAGTTAGAGAGTCAAGAGAGTGAGCATGAACCAGCCAAGGCCTATAAATAGAAGTCCCAAGCTTCAACTAGCCGTTGGCAGTTTACCCCACAGTCTGCGTCCACACCGGACGCGTCCTAGTTCACACTGGACGCGTCCGGTATGAGCCACACCAGCGTCCGGTGCTTCTGACTGTTAGAAAAGTAGCCGTTGCCTCTAACACTAACAGGGCACCGGACTCTCGCTTTTGAACAAACCGGACGTGTCCGGTGTGCACCGGACCAAAACTCAGGGAGCGTCGCAAATCGTCACACCACCAGACTCACACATCGGATACGTCTGGTGCGCACCGGACGTAAACCCAGGGAGCTCTGCACGAAGAGTTTGCATCGGACGTAAACTCAGAGAGTTTTCACCGAGAAGCGAACTCACCGGATGAGGCACACCGGACTCTACGCGAAAACTGTTTCCACGTTCGGTGCCTCAACTCGGACACGTCCGACCTCATACCGGACGCGTCCGGCTTGAAAGCACTGCGCGAAACAATCTCAACTACTTCCCTTGCTTCCATGTGCCAACACCAAAGTGTCTCAACACTTGTGCACGAGTGTTAGCATATTTCAAAAAACATTTTTCAAGGGTTACTTAGTTAGCTCACTAGGTCCTAATGCATATGCAAGAAATCCAATCACCTAGTGGCACTTAGACAACCGTTTTCACAACGAGATTACCCATCTTAATAGTACGGCTATCTATACTAAATGTTATAAACCCTCTATGGTGTCTTGATCACCAAAACCAAAACCCTAAGCATACCTTTGTCTTGATCTCCATAGGGTTTTGTTTTTCTCTTTCTTCTTTTCCAAGTTGAGCACTTGATCACCTTGTGGTCATCACCATCATCACCATGATCATCACTTGCTCCATCACTAAGCATGTACCAACCTCATTAAGTCTACACACACTTTAGTATAGAGGTTAGTACTAGGGTTTCATCAATTATCCAAAACCAAATTAGGGCTTTCACACACGTCATCTAGGAGTTCTATTGGGTGCTTCCAAATATATTTCGAAGCATATGGTACGTTCCATGCAATTCGTGCACCTATCTTGCATCAAGATTAGCACTATCTCCAAACAAAAGCAAACTGAGCTTCCACTTGAGCCCCTTTACCCAGGAGTATCATCGGGTGCATCCAAAATGGTTTCTTAGCCTATGATGCATTAGGCGCAAACTGTGTACCTATCTTGCACCAAAACTAACTCTGTCTCCAAACAGACCGAAGCGAGATTCCATATGACACATGTCATCTAGGAGTTCTATTGGGGTGCGTCCAAATGGATTTCTTAGCATATGGTATGTTCCATGCAAACCGTGCACTTATCTTGCATCAAGATTAGCACTATCTCCAAACAGATCGAACCGACCTTCCACTTGAGCCTCTTCACCTAGGATTATCATCGGGTGCTTCCATAATGGTTTCTGAGCCTATGGTGCATTATGTGCAAACCATGCACCAATCTTGCACCTAAACTAACACTGTCTCCAAACAGATTGAAGCGAGATTCCATATGACACACATGATCTAGGAGTTCTATCGGGTGCGTCCAAATTGATTTATGAGAATATGGTACGTTCCATGCAAACCGTACACCTATCTTTCATCAAGATTAGCACTATATCCAAACAGACCGAACCGAGCTTTCACTAGAGCCTCTTCACCTAGGAGTACCATCGGAAACTTTCACAATGATTTCTGAGCCTATGGTGCACTAGGCACAAACCGTGCAACTATCTTGCACCGAAACTAATACTATCTCCAACTGGACCGAAGCGAGATTCCATATGATACACTTAATATAGTAGTTCCATCGGGTGCATCTACAGTTCCATCAGGTTTGTCCAAATTGATTTCTAAGCATATAGTATGTTCCATGCAAACCGTGCACCTATCTTGCATCAATATTAGAACTATCTCGAAACAGACACAACCAAGATTCCACATGAGCCTCTTCACCAAGGAGTATCATCACGTGCATCGAAAATAGTTTCTTAGCCTATGGTGCACTAGGCATAAACTATGTACCTATCTTGCACCAAAACTAACACTATATCCAAAGACACCGAAGTGAGTTCTAGATGACACACGTCATCTAGGAGTTCTATTGGGTGCTTCCAAATATATTTTGAAGCATATGGTACATTCCATGCAATTCGTGCACCTATCTTGCATCAAGATTAACTTTAGCCAAAAGTATCTTCGGGTGCATCCAAAATGGTTTCTTAGCCTATGATGCATTAGGCGCAAACTGTGTACCTATCTTGCACCAAAACTAACTCTGTCTCCAAACAGACCAAAGCGAGATTTCATATGACACATGTCATCTAGGAGTTCTATTGGGGTGCGTCCAAATGGATTTCTTAGCATATGGTATGTTCCATGCAAACCGTGCACCTATCTTGCATCAAGATTAGCACTATCTCCAAACAGATCGAACAGACCTTCCACTTGAGCCTCTTCACCTAGGATTATCACCGGGTGCTTCCATAATGGTTTCTGAGCCTATGGTGCATTATGGGCAAACCATACACCAATCTTGCACCTAAACTAACAATGTCTCCAAACAGATTGAAGCGAGAATCCATATGACACACATGATCTAGGAGTTCTATCGGGTGCATCCAAATTGACTTCTGAGAATATGGTACATTCCATGCAAACCGTACACCTATCTTTCATCAAGATTAGCACTATCTCCAAACAGACCGAACCGAGCTTTCACTTGTGCCTCTTCACCTAGGAGTACCATCGGGAACTTCCATAGTGATCTCTAAGCCTATGGTGCACTGGGCACAAACCATGCAACTATCTTGCACCGAAACTAATACTATCTCCAACTAGACCGAAGCGAGATTCCATATGATACACTTCATCTAGTAGTTCCATCGGGTGCATGTACAGTTCCATCGGGTTTGTCCAAATTGATTTATGAGTATATGGTTTGTTCCATGCAAACCGTGCACCTATCTTGCATCAAGATTAGAACTATCTGCAAACAGACAGAACCAAGATTCCACTTGAGTCTCTTCACCAAGGAGTACCATCGTGTGTGTCCAAAATAGTTTCTAAGCCTATGGTGTATTAGCCACAAACCGTGTACATATCTTGCACCGAAACTAACACTATCTCCAAAGAGACCGAAGTGAGATTCTATATGACACACGTCATCTAGGAGTTCTATTGGGTGCATCCAAATATATTTCTAAGCATATGGTACGTTCCATGCAATTCGTGCACCTTTCTTGCATCAAGATTAGCACTATCTACAAACAAAGAAAACTGAGCTTCCACTTGAGCATCTTTACCCAGGAGTATCATCAGGTGCATCCAAAATGGTTTCTTAGCCTATGATGCATTAGGCGCAAACTGTGTACCTATCTTGCAACAAAACTAACTCTGTCTCCAAATAGACCAAAGCGAGATTCCATATGACACATGTCATCTCGGAGTTCTATTTGGGTGTGTCCTAATGGTTTTCTTAGCATATGGTATGTTCCATGCAAACTGTGCACTTATCTTGCGTCAAGATTAGCACTATCTCCAAATAGATCGAACCGACCTTCCACTTGAGCCTCTTCACCTAGGATTAGCATCGGGTGCTTCCATAATGGTTTCTGAGCCTATGGTGCATTATGCGCAAACCATGCACCAATCTTGCACCTAAACTAACACTGTCTCCAAATAGATTGACGCGAGATTCCATATGACACATATGATCTAGGAGTTCTATCGGGTGCGTCCAAATTGATTTCTGAGAATATGGTAAGTTCCATGCAAACCTTACACCAATTTTTCATCAAGATTAGCACTATCTCCAAACAGACCGAACCGAGCTTTCACTTGAGCCTCTTCACCTAGGAGTACCATCGGGAACTTCCACAATGATTTCTGAGCCTATGGTGCACTGGGCACAAACCATGCAACTATCTTGCACCGAAACTAATACTATCTCCAACTGGACTGAAGCGAGGTTCCATATGATACACTTCATCTAGTAGTTCCATCGGGTGCATCTCAAGTTCCATCGGGTTTGTCCAAATTGATTTCTAAGCATATGGTATGTTCCATGCAAACCGTGCACCTATCTTGCATGAAGATTAGAACTATCTCCAAATATATAGAACCAAGATCCACTTGAGCCTCTTCACCAAAGAGTACCATCGTGTGCGTCCAAAATAGTTTCTTAGCTTATGGTGCACTAGGCACAAACCGTGTACCTATCTTGCACTGAAATTAACACTATCTCCAAAGAGACCGAAGTGAGATTCTATATGACACACGTCATCTAGGAGTTCTATTGTTTGCTTCTAAATATATTTTGAAGCATATGGTACGTTCTATGCAATTCGTGCACCTATCTTGCATCAAGATTAGCAATATCTCCAAACAAATGCAAACTGAGTTTCCACTTGAGCCCCTTTAGCCAAGAGTATCTTCGGGTGCATCCAAAATGGTTTCTTAGCCTATGATGCATTAGGCGCAAACTGTTTACCTATCTTGCACTAAAACTAACTCTGTCTCCAAACAGACCAAAGCGAGATTTCATATGACACATGTCATCTAGGAGTTCTATTGGGGTGCGTCCAAATGGATTTCTTAGCATATGGTATGTTCCATGCAAACCGTGCACCTATCTTGCATCAAGATTAGCACTATCTCCAAACAGATCGAACCGACCTTCCACTTGAGCCTCTTCACCTAGGATTATCATCGGGTGCTTCCATAATGGTTTCTGAGCCTATGGTGCATTATGCGCAAACCATGCACCAATCTTGCACCTAAACTAACAATGTCTCCAAATAGATTGACGCGAGATTCCATATAACACACATGATCTAGGAGTTCTATCGGGTGCGTCCAAATTGATTTATAAGAATATGGTACGTTCCATGCAAACTGTACACCTATCTTTCATCAAGATTAGCACTATCTTCAAACAGGCCGAACCGAGCTTTCACTTGTGCCTCTTCAGCTAGGAGTACCATCGGGAACTTCCACAACGGTTTCTGAACCTATGGTGCACTGGGCACAAACCATGCAACTATCTTGCACCAAAACTAATACTATCTCCAACTGGACCGAAGCGAGATTCCATATGATACACTTAATCTAGTAGTTCCATCGGGTGCATCTACAGTTCCATCGGGTTTGTCCAAATTCATTTCTAAGCATATGGTATGTTCCATGCAAACCGTGCACCTATCTTGCATCAATATTAGACTATCTCGAAACAGACAGAACCAAGATTCCACATGAGGCTCTTTACCAAGAAGTATCATCACGTGCATCCAAAATAGTTTCTTAGCCTATGGTGCACTAGGCATAAACCATGTACCTATCTTGCACCGAAACTAACACTATCTCCAAAGACATCGAAG